>NW_027464585.1:56951036-56983536 GCF_043290135.1 Rhipicephalus microplus | reverse complement strand
TTGTAAAGTTGCGAATAAAACGTTTTCTAACGATAGAAGTGCGAAGGTTAGGTTAGGTTAGGTTAGGTTAAGCTAGGTAGCGTCGTGAAACTACCAAAAACGACGTCATCTAACGAGATAGTGTTGTTTTATTGCGAGTACGAAACTGCGATAGGTAAAATGTTGTGAAAGCACACAAAACGGCATGAACAAGCCAAATACTGCGTGTTGTACCGTTACAAGTGCGAAACTGCTATGTTGTGACATTCTCGGTAAAGCGCATGCAAGTATCGTGAAACCTTAAAGAACGATGTCATTTAGCGAGATACAGCGTTCTGTACTGCAATAAGTTGGTGAAAAACTGGGAGGTTATGCAAATATCGTAATTGTGAACAAAACAGTGTAATAGAGCGTTTTTAGATACAAGTGCGAATGTTAGGTTAGGCTAAGATATGAACCGTCGTAAAACCGCATTAAACAATGTCAATTAGTGAGATGCAGTGTTTTTCACCATTAAAAGTGGGGAACTGCGATATCTAATGTGAAAGCGCTTGCAACCGTCGTTAGGTTAGGTTAGGTTAGGTTAGGTTAGGTTTGGTTAGGTTAGGTTAGGTTAGGTTAGATTAGGTTAGGTTGGGTTGAGTTGGGTTAGGTTAGGTTAGGTTAGGTTAGGTTGGGTTAGGTTAGGTTAGGTTAGGTTAGGTTACGTTAGGTTAGGTTAGGTTACGTTAGGTTAGGTTAGGTTAGGTTACGTTAGGTTAGGTTAGGTTAGGTAAGGATAATTTGGTTAGGTTAGGTAAGGTTAGGTTAGGTTAGGTTAGGTTGGGTTGGGTGTTGTTGGGTTGGGTTGGGTTAGGTTGGGTTAGGTTAGGTTAGGTTAGGTTACGTTAGGTTAGGTTAGGTTACGTTAGGTTATGTTAGGTTAGGTTAGGTTGCGTTAGGTTAGGTTACGTCAGGTAAGGTTAGGTTACGTTAGAATAGGTTAGGTTAGGTTAGGTTACGTTAGGTTAGGTTAAGTTAGGTTAGGTTAGGTTTGGTTAGGTTAGGTTAGGTTAGCTTAGGTTAGGTTAGGTTGGGTTGGGTTGGGTTAGGTTGGGTTAGGTTAGGTTAGGTTAGGTTAGGTTGGGTTAGGTTAGTTTAGGTTAGGTTAGGTTAGGTTAGGTTGGGTTGGGTTGGCTTAGGTTAGGTTAGGGTGGTAAGGTTAGGTTAGGTTAGGTTAGGTTAGGTTACGTTAGGTTAAGGTATCAACCGTCGTAAAACCGCATTAAACAATGTCACTTAGTGAGATGCAGTGTTTTTCACTTTTACAAGTTGGGAACTGTGATATGTAATGTGAAAGCGCTTGAAACTGTCGTAATGTTGTAGAAAGCAATGCAAAGTAGCGAGTAAAACGTTTTCTAACGATAGAAGTGCGAAAGTTATGTTAGGTTGAGTTATGTTAGTTTAAGCTAGGTAGCGTCGTGAAACTACCAAAAACAACGTCATCTAACGAGATAGTGTTGTTTTATTGCGAGTACGAAACTGCGATAGGTGAAATGTTGTGAAAGCACACAAAACGGCATGAACAAGCCAAATACTGCGTGTTGTACCGTTACAAGTGCGAAACTGCTATGTTGTGATATTCTCGGTAAAGCGCATGCAAGCATCGTGAAACCTTAATGAACGATGTCATTTAGCGAGATACAGCGTTCTGTACTGCAATAAGTTGGTGAAAAACTGTGAGGTTATGCAAATATCCTAATTGTGAACGAAACAGTGTAATAGAGCGTTTTTTAATACAAGTGCGAATGTTAGGTTAGGTTAAGATATGAACCGTCGTAAAACCGCATTAAACAATGTCACTTAGTGAGATGCAGTGTTTTTCACCATTACAAGTCGGGAACTGCGATATCTAATGTGAAAGCGCATGAAACCGTCGTAATCTTGTAGAAAACATTGTAAAGTTGGGAGTAAAACGTTTTCTAACGATAGAAGTGCGAAGGTTAGCTTGAGTTATGTTAGTTTAAGCTATGTAGCGTCGTGAGACCACCAAAAACGACGTCATTTAACGAGATAGTGTTGTTTTATTGCGAGTACGAAACTGCGATAGGTAAAATGTTGTGAAAGCACACAAAACGGCATGAACAAGCCAAATACTGCGTGTTGTACCGTTACAAGTGCGAAACTGCTATGTTGTGACATTCTCGGTAAAGCGCATGCAAGTATCATGAAACCTTAAAGAACGATGTCCTTTAGCGAGATACAGCGTTCTGTACTGTAATAAGTTGATGAGAAACTGTGAGGTCAAGCAAATATCGTAATTGTGAACGAAACAGTGTAATTGAGCGTCTTTAGATACAAGTGCGAATGTTAGGTTAGGTTGACATATCAACCGTCGTAAAACCGCATTAAACAATCTCACTTAGTGAGATGTAGTGTTTTTCAACATTAGAACTCGGGAACTACGATATCTAATGTGACAGCGCATGAAACCGTCGTAATCTTGTAGAAAACATTGTAAAGTTGCGAATAAAACGTTTTCTAACGATAGAAGTGCGAAGGTTAGGTTAGGTTAGGTTAGGTTAAGCTAGGTAGCGTCGTGAAACTACCAAAAACGACGTCATCTAACGAGATAGTGTTGTTTTATTGCGAGTACGAAACTGCGATAGGTAAAATGTTGTGAAAGCACACAAAACGGCATGAACAAGCCAAATACTGCGTGTTGTACCGTTACAAGTGCGAAACTGCTATGTTGTGACATTCTCGGTAAAGCGCATGCAAGTATCGTGAAACCTTAAAGAACGATGTCATTTAGCGAGATACAGCGTTCTGTACTGCAATAAGTTGGTGAAAAACTGGGAGGTTATGCAAATATCGTAATTGTGAACAAAACAGTGTAATAGAGCGTTTTTAGATACAAGTGCGAATGTTAGGTTAGGCTAAGATATGAACCGTCGTAAAACCGCATTAAACAATGTCAATTAGTGAGATGCAGTGTTTTTCACCATTAAAAGTGGGGAACTGCGATATCTAATGTGAAAGCGCTTGCAACCGTCGTTAGGTTAGGTTAGGTTAGGTTAGGTTAGGTTTGGTTAGGTTAGGTTAGGTTAGGTTAGGTTAGGTTAGGTTGGGTTGAGTTGGGTTAGGTTAGGTTAGGTTAGGTTAGGTTGGGTTAGGTTAGGTTAGGTTAGGTTAGGTTACGTTAGGTTAGGTTAGGTTACGTTAGGTTAGGTTAGGTTAGGTTACGTTAGGTTAGGTTAGGTTAGGTAAGGATAATTTGGTTAGGTTAGGTAAGGTTAGGTTAGGTTAGGTTAGGTTGGGTTGGGTGTTGTTGGGTTGGGTTGGGTTAGGTTGGGTTAGGTTAGGTTAGGTTAGGTTACGTTAGGTTAGGTTAGGTTACGTTAGGTTATGTTAGGTTAGGTTAGGTTGCGTTAGGTTAGGTTACGTCAGGTAAGGTTAGGTTACGTTAGAATAGGTTAGGTTAGGTTAGGTTACGTTAGGTTAGGTTAAGTTAGGTTAGGTTAGGTTTGGTTAGGTTAGGTTAGGTTAGCTTAGGTTAGGTTAGGTTGGGTTGGGTTGGGTTAGGTTGGGTTAGGTTAGGTTAGGTTAGGTTAGGTTGGGTTAGGTTAGTTTAGGTTAGGTTAGGTTAGGTTAGGTTGGGTTGGGTTGGCTTAGGTTAGGTTAGGGTGGTAAGGTTAGGTTAGGTTAGGTTAGGTTAGGTTACGTTAGGTTAAGGTATCAACCGTCGTAAAACCGCATTAAACAATGTCACTTAGTGAGATGCAGTGTTTTTCACTTTTACAAGTTGGGAACTGTGATATGTAATGTGAAAGCGCTTGAAACTGTCGTAATGTTGTAGAAAGCAATGCAAAGTAGCGAGTAAAACGTTTTCTAACGATAGAAGTGCGAAAGTTATGTTAGGTTGAGTTATGTTAGTTTAAGCTAGGTAGCGTCGTGAAACTACCAAAAACAACGTCATCTAACGAGATAGTGTTGTTTTATTGCGAGTACGAAACTGCGATAGGTGAAATGTTGTGAAAGCACACAAAACGGCATGAACAAGCCAAATACTGCGTGTTGTACCGTTACAAGTGCGAAACTGCTATGTTGTGATATTCTCGGTAAAGCGCATGCAAGCATCGTGAAACCTTAAAGAACGATGTCATTTAACGAGATACAGCGTTCTGTACTGCAATAAGTTGGTGAAAAACTGTGAGGTTATGCAAATATCCTAATTGTGAACGAAACAGTGTAATAGAGCGTTTTTTAATACAAGTGCGAATGTTAGGTTAGGTTAAGATATGAACCGTCGTAAAACCGCATTAAACAAGGTCACTTAGTGAGATGAAGTGTTTTTCACCATTACAAGTCGGGAACTGCGATATCTAATGTGAAAGCGCATGAAACCGTCGTAATCTTGTAGAAAACATTGTAAAGTTGCGAGTAAAACGTTTTCTAACGATAGAAGTGCGAAGGTTAGCTTGAGTTATGTTAGTTTAAGCTATGTAGCGTCGTGAGACCACCAAAAAGGACGTCATCTAACGAGATAGTGTTGTTTTATTGCATGTACGAAACTGCAATAGGTGAAATGTTGTGAAAGTACACAAAACGGCTTGAATAAGCCAGATACTGCGTGTTGTACCGTTACAAGTGCGAAATTTCTTTATTGCGATATTCTCGTTAAAGCGCATGCAAGTATCGTGAAACCTTAAAGAACGATGTCATTTAGCGAGATACAGCGTTCTGTACTGTAATAAGTTGGTGAGAAATTGTGAGGTCAAGCAAATATCGTAATTGTGAACGAAACAGTGTAATTGAGCATATTTAGGTACAAGTGCGAATGTTAGGTTAGGTTAAGATATGAACCGCGCTAAAACCGCATTAAACAATGTCACTTAGTGAGATGCAGTGTTTTTCACCTTTACAAGTTGGGAACTGTGATATCTAATGTGAAAGCGCTTGAAACCGTCGTAATGTTGTAGAAAGCAATGTAAAGTAGCGAGTAAAACGTTTTCTAACGATAGAAGTGCGAAAGTTATGTTAGGTTGAGTTATGTTAGTTTAAGCTAGGTAGCGTCGTGAAACTACCAAAAACAACGTCATCTAACGAGATAGTGTTGTTTTATTGCGAGTACGAAACTGCGATAGGTGAAATGTTGTGAAAACACACAAAACGGCATGAACAAGCCAAATACTGCGTGTTGTACCGTTACAAGTGCGAAACTGTTATGTTGTGATATTCTCGGTTAAGCGCATGCAAGCATCGTGAAACCTTAAAGAACGATGTCATTTAGCGAGATACAGCGTTCTGTACTGCAATAAGTTGGTGAAAAACTGTGAGGTTATGCAAATATCCTAATTGTGAACGAAACAGTGTAATAGAGCGTTTTTTAATACAAGTGCGAATGTTAGGTTAGGTTAAGATATGAACCGTCGTAAAACCGCATTAAACAATGTCACTTAGTGAGATGCAGTGTTTTGCACCATTACAAGTCGGGAACTGCGATATCTAATGTGAAAGCGCTTGCAAACGTCGTTAGGTTAGGTTGAGTTAGGTTAGGTTACGTTAGGTTAGGTTAGGTTAGGTTTGGTTAGGTTAGGTTAGGTTAGGTTAGGTTAGGTTAGGGTATGTTAGGTTAGGTTTGGTTAGGTTAGGTTAGGTTAGGTAAGGTTAGGTTAGGTTAAGATATGAACCGCGCTAAAACCGCATTAAACAATGTCACTTAGTGAGATGCTGTGTTTTTCACCATTACAAGTCGGGAACTGCGATATCTAATGTGAAAGCGCATGAAACCGTCGTAATCTTGTAGAAAACATTGTAAAGTAGCGAATAAAACGTTTTCTAACGATAGAAGTGCGAAGGTTCGGTTAGTTTGAGCTAGGTAGCGTCGTGAAACCACCAAAAACGATGTCATCTAACGAGATAGTGTTGTTTTATTGCGAGTACGAAACTGCGATAGGTGAAATATTGGGAAAGCACACAAAATGGCATGAACTAGCCAGATACTGCGTCTTGTGCCGTTACAAGTGCGAAACTGCTTTATTGTGATATTCTCGTTAAAGCGCATGCAAGTATCGTGAAACCTTAAAGAACGATGTCATTTAGCGAGATACAGCGTTGTGTACTGTAATAAGTTGGTGAGAAACTGTGAGGTCAAGCAAATATCGTAATTGTGAACGAAACAGTGTAATTGAGCGTCTTTAGATACAAGTGCGAATGTTAGGTTAGGTTGACAAATCAACCGTCGTAAAACCGCATTAAACAATGTCACTTAGTGAGATGTAGTGTTTTTCAACATTACAAGTCGGGAACTACGATATCTAATGTGAAAGCGCATGAAACCGTCGTAATCTTGTAGAAAACATTGTAAAGTGGCAAGTAAAACGTTTTGTAACGATAGAAGTGCGAAGGTTAGGTTAGGTTAGGTTAGTTTAAGCTAGGTAGCGTCGTGAAACTACCAAAAACGACGTCATCTAACGAGATAGTGTTGTTTTATTGCGAGTATTAAACTGCGATAGGTGAAATGTTGTGAAAGCACACAAAACGGCATGAACAAGCCAAATACAGCGTGTTCTACCGTTACAAGTGCGAAACTGCTATATTGTGATATTCTCGTTAAAGCGCATGCAAGCATCGTGAAACCTTAAAGAACAATGTCATTTAGCGAGATACAGCGTTCTGTACTGCAATAATTTGGTGAAAAACTGTGAGGTTATGCAAATATCGTAATTGTGAACGAAACAGTGTAATAGAGCGTTTTTCAATACAAGTACGAATGTTAGGTTAGGTTGACATATCAACCGTCGTAAAACCGCATTAAACAATCTCACTTAGTGAGATGTAGTCTTTTTCAACATTAGAACTCGGGAACTACGATATCTAATGTGACAGCGCATGAAACCGTCGTAATCTTGTAGAAAACATTGTAAAGTTGCGAATAAAACGTTTTCTAACGATAGAAGTGCGAAGGTTAGGTTAGGTTAGGTTAGGTTAAGCTAGGTAGCGTCGTGAAACTACCAAAAACGACGTCATCTAACGAGATAGTGTTGTTTTATTGCGAGTACGAAACTGCGATAGGTAAAATGTTGTGAAAGCACACAAAACGGCATGAACAAGCCAAATACTGCGTGTTGTACCGTTACAAGTGCGAAACTGCTATGTTGTGACATTCTCGGTAAAGCGCATGCAAGTATCGTGAAACCTTAAAGAACGATGTCATTTAGCGAGATACAGCGTTCTGTACTGCAATAAGTTGGCGAAAAACTGTGAGCTTATGCAAATATCGTAATTGTGAACGAAACAGTGTAATAGAGCGTTTTTCAATACAAGTACGAATGTTAGGTTAGGTTAAGATATGAACCGTCGTAAAACCGCAATAAACAATGTCACTTAGTGAGATGCAGTGTTTTTCACCATTACAAGTGGGGAACTGCGATATCTAATGTGAAAGCGCTTGCAACCGTCGTTAGGTTAGGTTAGGTTAGGTTAGGTTAGGTTTGGTTTGGTTAGGTTAGGTTAGGTTAGATTAGGTTAGGTTGGGTTGAGTTGGGTTAGGTTAGGTTAGGTTAGGTTAGGTTGGGTTAGGTTAGGTTAGGTTAGGTTACGTTAGGTTAGGTTAGGTTACGTTAGGTTAGGTTAGGTTAGGTTACGTTAGGTTAGGTTAGGTTAGGTAAGGATAATTTGGTTAGGTTAGGTAAGGTTAGGTTAGGTTGGGTTGGGTGTTGTTGGGTTGGGTTGGGTTAGGTTGGGTTAGGTTAGGTTAGGTTAGGTTACGTTAGGTTAGGTTAGGTTACGTTAGGTTATGTTAGGTTAGGTTAGGTTGCGTTAGGTTAGGTTACGTCAGGTAAGGTTAGGTTACGTTAGAATAGGTTAGGTTAGGTTAGGTTACGTTAGGTTAGGTTAAGTTAGGTTAGGTTAGGTTTGGTTAGGTTAGGTTAGGTTAGCTTAGGTTAGGTTAGGTTGGGTTGGGTTGGGTTAGGTTGGGTTAGGTTAGGTTAGGTTAGGTTAGGTTGGGTTAGGTTAGTTTAGGTTAGGTTAGGTTAGGTTAGGTTGGGTTGGGTTGGCTTAGGTTAGGTTAGGGTGGTAAGGTTAGGTTAGGTTAGGTTAGGTTAGGTTACGTTAGGTTAAGGTATCAACCGTCGTAAAACCGCATTAAACAATGTCACTTAGTGAGATGCAGTGTTTTTCACTTTTACAAGTTGGGAACTGTGATATGTAATGTGAAAGCGCTTGAAACTGTCGTAATGTTGTAGAAAGCAATGCAAAGTAGCGAGTAAAACGTTTTCTAACGATAGAAGTGCGAAAGTTATGTTAGGTTGAGTTATGTTAGTTTAAGCTAGGTAGCGTCGTGAAACTACCAAAAACAACGTCATCTAACGAGATAGTGTTGTTTTATTGCGAGTGCGAAACTGCGATAGGTGAAATGTTGTGAAAGCACACAAAACGGCATGAACAAGCCAAATACTGCGTGTTGTACCGTTACAAGTGCGAAACTGCTATGTTGTGATATTCTCGGTAAAGCGCATGCAAGCATCGTGAAACCTTAAAGAACGATGTCATTTAGCGAGATACAGCGTTCTGTACTGCAGTAAGTTGGTGAAAAACTGGGAGGTTATGCAAATATCGTAATTGTGAACAAAACAGTGTAATAGAGCGTTTTTAGATACAAGTGCGAATGTTAGGTTAGGTTAAGATATGAACCGTCGTAAAACCGCATTAAACAATGTCAATTAGTGAGATGCAGTGTTTTTCACCATTAAAAGTGGGGAACTGCGATATCTAATGTGAAAGCGCTTGCAACCGTCGTTAGGTTAGGTTAGGTTAGGTTAGGTTTGGTTAGGTTAGGTTAGGTTAGGTTAGATTAGGTTAGGTTGGGTTGAGTTGGGTTAGGTTAGGTTAGGTTAGGTTAGGTTAGGTTGGGTTAGGTTAGGTTAGGTTAGGTTACGTTAGGTTAGGTCAGGTTACGTTAGGTTAGGTTAGGTTAGGTTAGGTAAGGTTAGGTTAGGTTAGGTTAGGTTGGGTTGGGTGTTGTTGGGTTGGGTTGGGTTGGGTTAGGTTGGGTTAGGTTAGGTTAGGTTACGTTAGGTTAGGTTAGGTTAGGTTAGGTTACGTTAGGTTATGTTAGGTTAGGTTAGGTTGCGTTAGGTTAGGTTAGGTCAGGTAAGGTTAGGTTACGTTAGAATAGGTTAGGTTAGGTTACGTTAGGTTAGGTTAAGTTAGGTTAGGTTAGGTTTGGTTAGGTTAGGTTAGGTTAGCTTAGGTTAGGTTAGTTTGGGTTGGGTTGGGTTAGGTTGGGTTAGGTTAGGTTAGGTTAGGTTAGGTTGGGTTAGGTTAGTTTAGGTTAGGTTAGGTTAGGTTAGGTTGGGTTGGGTTGGCTTAGGTTAGGTTAGGGTGGTAAGGTTAGGTTAGGTTAGGTTACGTTAGGTTAAGGTATGAACCGTCGTAAAACCGCATTAAACAATGATGTCACTTAGTGAGATGCAGTGTTTTTCACCTTTACAAGTTGGGAACTGTGATATCTAATGTGAAAGCGCTTGAAACCGTCGTAATGTTGTAGAAAGCAATGTAAAGTAGCGAGTAAAACGTTTTCTAACGATAGAAGTGCGAAAGTTATGTTAGGTTGAGTTATGTTAGTTTAAGCTAGGTAGCGTCGTGAAACTACCAAAAACAACGTCATCTAACGAGATAGTGTTGTTTTATTGCGAGTACGAAACTGCGATAGGTGAAATGTTGTGAAAACACACAAAACGGCATGAACAAGCCAAATACTGCGTGTTGTACCGTTACAAGTGCGAAACTGTTATGTTGTGATATTCTCGGTTAAGCGCATGCAAGCATCGTGAAACCTTAAAGAACGATGTCATTTAGCGAGATACAGCGTTCTGTACTGCAATAAGTTGGTGAAAAACTGTGAGGTTATGCAAATATCCTAATTGTGAACGAAACAGTGTAATAGAGCGTTTTTTAATACAAGTGCGAATGTTAGGTTAGGTTAAGATATGAACCGTCGTAAAACCGCATTAAACAATGTCACTTAGTGAGATGCAGTGTTTTGCACCATTACAAGTCGGGAACTGCGATATCTAATGTGAAAGCGCTTGCAAACGTCGTTAGGTTAGGTTGAGTTAGGTTAGGTTACGTTAGGTTAGGTTAGGTTAGGTTTGGTTAGGTTAGGTTAGGTTAGGTTAGGTTAGGTTAGGGTATGTTAGGTTAGGTTTGGTTAGGTTAGGTTAGGTTAGGTAAGGTTAGGTTAGGTTAAGATATGAACCGCGCTAAAACCGCATTAAACAATGTCACTTAGTGAGATGCTGTGTTTTTCACCATTACAAGTCGGGAACTGCGATATCTAATGTGAAAGCGCATGAAACCGTCGTAATCTTGTAGAAAACATTGTAAAGTAGCGAATAAAACGTTTTCTAACGATAGAAGTGCGAAGGTTCGGTTAGTTTGAGCTAGGTAGCGTCGTGAAACCACCAAAAACGATGTCACCTAACGAGATAGTGTTGTTTTATTGCGAGTACGAAACTGCGATAGGTGAAATATTGGGAAAGCACACAAAATGGCATGAACTAGCCAGATACTGCGTCTTGTGCCGTTACAAGTGCGAAACTGCTTTATTGTGATATTCTCGTTAAAGCGCATGCAAGTATCGTGAAACCTTAAAGAACGATGTCATTTAGCGAGATACAGCGTTCTGTACTGTAATAAGCTGGTGAGAAACTGTGAGGTCAAGCAAATATCGTAATTGTGAACGAAACAGTGTAATTGAGCGTATTTAGATACAAGTGCGAATGTTAGGTTAGGTTGAGATATCAACCGTCGTAAAACCGCATTAAACAATGTCACTTAGTGAGATGTAGTGTTTTTAAACATTACAAGTCGGGAACTACGATATCTAATGTGAAAGCGCATGAAACCGTCGTAATCTTGTAGAAAACATTGTAAAGTTGCGAGTAAAACGTTTTCTAACGATAGAAGTGCGAAGGTTAGCTTGAGTTATGTTAGTTTAAGCTATGTAGCGTCGTGAGACCACCAAAAAGGACGTCATCTAACGAGATAGTGTTGTTTTCTTGCATGTACGAAACTGCAACAGGTGAAATGTTGTGAAAGTACACAAAACGGCTTGAACAAGCCAGATACTGCGTGTTGTACCGTTACAAGTGCGAAACTGCTATAATGTGATATTCTTGTTAAAGCGCATGCAAGCATCCTGAAACCTTAAAGAACGATGTCATTTAGCGAGATACAGCGTTCTGTACTGCAATAAGTTGGCGAAAAACTGTGAGCTTATGCAAATATCGTAATTGTGAACGAAACAGTGTAATAGAGCGTTTTTCAATACAAGTACGAATGTTAGGTTAGGTTAAGATATGAACCGTCGTAAAACCGCAATAAACAATGTCACTTAGTGAGATGCAGTGTTTTTCACCATTACAAGTCGGGAACTGCGATATCTAATGTGAAAGCGCTTGCAAACGTCGTTAGGTTAGCTTAGGTTAGGTTAGGTTAGGTTAGGTTACGTTAGGTTAGGTTTGGTTAGGTTAGGTTATGTTAGGTTAGGTTGGGTTAGGTGAGGTTAGGTTCGGTTAGGTTAAGATATGAACCGCGCTAAAACCGCATTAAACAATGTCACTTAGTGAGATGCAGTGTTTTTCACCTTTACATGTTGGGAACTGCGATATCTAATGTGAAAGCGCTTGAAACCGTCGTAATGTTGTAGAAAGCAATGTAAAGTAGCGAGTAAAACGTTTTCTAACGATAGAAGTGCGAAGGTTATGTTAGGTTGAGTTATGTTAGTTTAAGCTAGGTAGCGTCGTGAAACCACCAAAAACGACGTCATCTAACGAGATAGTGTTGTTTTATTGCGAGTACGAAACTGCGATAGGTAAAATGTTGTGAAAGCACACAAAACGGCATGAACAAGCCAAATACTGCGTGTTGTACCGTTACAAGTGCGAAAGTGCTATGTTGTGACATTCTCGGTAAAGCGCATGCAAGCATCGTGAAACCTTAAAGAACGATGTCATTTAGCGAGATACAGCGTTCTGTACTGCAATAAGTTGGTGAAAAACTGGGGGCTTATGCAAATATCGTAATTGTGAACAAAACAGTGTAATAGAGCGTTTTTAGATACAAGTGCGAATTTTAGGTTAGGTTAAGATATGAACCGTCGTAAAACCGCATTAAACAATGTCAATTAGTGAGATGCAGTGGTTTTCACCTTTAAAAGTGGGGAACTGCGATATCTAATGTGAAAGCGCTTGCAACCGTCGTTAGGTTAGGTTAGGTTAGGTTAGGTTAGGTTAGGTTAGGTTAGGTTAGGTTTGGTTAGGTTAGGTTAGGTTAGGTTAGATTAGGTTAGGTTGGGTTGAGTTGGGTTAGGTTAGGTTAGGTTAGGTTAGGTTGGGTTAGGTTAGGTTAGGTTAGGTTAGGTTACGTTAGGTTAGGTTAGGTTACGTTAGGTTAGGTTAGGTTAGGTTACGTTAGGTTAGGTTAGGTTAGGTAAGGATAATTTGGTTAGGTTAGGTTAGGTTAGGTTAGGTTAGGTTTGGTTAGGTTAGGTTAGGTTAGGTTAGATTAGGTTAGGTTGGGTTGAGTTGGGTTAGGTTAGGTTAGGTTAGGTTAGGTTAGGTTGGGTTAGGTTAGGTTAGGTTACGTTAGGTTAGGTCAGGTTACGTTAGGTTAGGTTAGGTTAGGTTAGGTAAGGTTAGGTTAGGTTAGGTTAGGTTGGGTTGGGTGTTGTTGGGTTGGGTTGGGTTGGGTTAGGTTGGGTTAGGTTAGGTTAGGTTACGTTAGGTTAGGTTAGGTTAGGTTACGTTAGGTTATGTTAGGTTAGGTTAGGTTGCGTTAGGTTAGGTTAGGTCAGGTAAGGTTAGGTTACGTTAGAATAGGTTAGGTTAGGTTACGTTAGGTTAGGTTAAGTTAGGTTAGGTTAGGTTTGGTTAGGTTAGGTTAGGTTAGCTTAGGTTAGGTTAGTTTGGGTTGGGTTGGGTTAGGTTGGGTTAGGTTAGGTTAGGTTAGGTTAGGTTGGGTTAGGTTAGTTTAGGTTAGGTTAGGTTAGGTTAGGTTGGGTTGGGTTGGCTTAGGTTAGGTTAGGGTGGTAAGGTTAGGTTAGGTTAGGTTACGTTAGGTTAAGGTATGAACCGTCGTAAAACCGCATTAAACAATGATGTCACTTAGTGAGATGCAGTGTTTTTCACCTTTACAAGTTGGGAACTGTGATATCTAATGTGAAAGCGCTTGAAACCGTCGTAATGTTGTAGAAAGCAATGTAAAGTAGCGAGTAAAACGTTTTCTAACGATAGAAGTGCGAAAGTTATGTTAGGTTGAGTTATGTTAGTTTAAGCTAGGTAGCGTCGTGAAACTACCAAAAACAACGTCATCTAACGAGATAGTGTTGTTTTATTGCGAGTACGAAACTGCGATAGGTGAAATGTTGTGAAAACACACAAAACGGCATGAACAAGCCAAATACTGCGTGTTGTACCGTTACAAGTGCGAAACTGTTATGTTGTGATATTCTCGGTTAAGCGCATGCAAGCATCGTGAAACCTTAAAGAACGATGTCATTTAGCGAGATACAGCGTTCTGTACTGCAATAAGTTGGTGAAAAACTGTGAGGTTATGCAAATATCCTAATTGTGAACGAAACAGTGTAATAGAGCGTTTTTTAATACAAGTGCGAATGTTAGGTTAGGTTAAGATATGAACCGTCGTAAAACCGCATTAAACAATGTCACTTAGTGAGATGCAGTGTTTTGCACCATTACAAGTCGGGAACTGCGATATCTAATGTGAAAGCGCTTGCAAACGTCGTTAGGTTAGGTTGAGTTAGGTTAGGTTACGTTAGGTTAGGTTAGGTTAGGTTTGGTTAGGTTAGGTTAGGTTAGGTTAGGTTAGGGTATGTTAGGTTAGGTTTGGTTAGGTTAGGTTAGGTTAGGTAAGGTTAGGTTAGGTTAAGATATGAACCGCGCTAAAACCGCATTAAACAATGTCACTTAGTGAGATGCTGTGTTTTTCACCATTACAAGTCGGGAACTGCGATATCTAATGTGAAAGCGCATGAAACCGTCGTAATCTTGTAGAAAACATTGTAAAGTAGCGAATAAAACGTTTTCTAACGATAGAAGTGCGAAGGTTCGGTTAGTTTGAGCTAGGTAGCGTCGTGAAACCACCAAAAACGATGTCATCTAACGAGATAGTGTTGTTTTATTGCGAGTACGAAACTGCGATAGGTGAAATATTGGGAAAGCACACAAAATGGCATGAACTAGCCAGATACTGCGTCTTGTGCCGTTACAAGTGCGAAACTGCTTTATTGTGATATTCTCGTTAAAGCGCATGCAAGTATCGTGAAACCTTAAAGAACGATGTCATTTAGCGAGATACAGCGTTCTGTACTGTAATAAGCTGGTGAGAAACTGTGAGGTCAAGCAAATATCGTAATTGTGAACGAAACAGTGTAATTGAGCGTATTTAGATACAAGTGCGAATGTTAGGTTAGGTTGAGATATCAACCGTCGTAAAACCGCATTAAACAATGTCACTTAGTGAGATGTAGTGTTTTTAAACATTACAAGTCGGGAACTACGATATCTAATGTGAAAGCGCATGAAACCGTCGTAATCTTGTAGAAAACATTGTAAAGTTGCGAGTAAAACGTTTTCTAACGATAGAAGTGCGAAGGTTAGCTTGAGTTATGTTAGTTTAAGCTATGTAGCGTCGTGAGACCACCAAAAAGGACGTCATCTAACGAGATAGTGTTGTTTTCTTGCATGTACGAAACTGCAACAGGTGAAATGTTGTGAAAGTACACAAAACGGCTTGAACAAGCCAGATACTGCGTGTTGTACCGTTACAAGTGCGAAACTGCTATAATGTGATATTCTTGTTAAAGCGCATGCAAGCATCCTGAAACCTTAAACAACGATGTCATTTAGCGAGATACAGCGTTCTGTACTGCAATAAGTTGGCGAAAAACTGTGAGCTTATGCAAATATCGTAATTGTGAACGAAACAGTGTAATAGAGCGTTTTTCAATACAAGTACGAATGTTAGGTTAGGTTAAGATATGAACCGTCGTAAAACCGCAATAAACAATGTCACTTAGTGAGATGCAGTGTTTTTCACCATTACAAGTCGGGAACTGCGATATCTAATGTGAAAGCGCTTGCAAACGTCGTTAAGTTAGCTTAGGTTAGGTTAGGTTAGGTTAGGTTACGTTAGGTTAGGTTTGGTTAGGTTAGGTTATGTTAGGTTAGGTTGGGTTAGGTGAGGTTAGGTTCGGTTAGGTTAAGATATGAACCGCGCTAAAACCGCATTAAACAATGTCACTTAGTGAGATGCAGTGTTTTTCACCTTTACATGTTGGGAACTGCGATATCTAATGTGAAAGCGCTTGAAACCGTCGTAATGTTGTAGAAAGCAATGTAAAGTAGCGAGTAAAACGTTTTCTAACGATAGAAGTGCGAAGGTTACGTTAGGTTGAGTTATGTTAGTTTAAGCTAGGTAGCGTCGTGAAACCACCAAAAACGACGTCATCTAACGAGATAGTGTTGTTTTATTGCGAGTACGAAACTGCGATAGGTAAAATGTTGTGAAAGCACACAAAACGGCATGAACAAGCCAAATACTGCGTGTTGTACCGTTACAAGTGCGAAAGTGCTATGTTGTGACATTCTCGGTAAAGCGCATGCAAGCATCGTGAAACCTTAAAGAACGATGTCATTTAGCGAGACACAGCGTTCTGTACTGCAATAAGTTGGTGAAAAACTGGGGGGTTATGCAAATATCGTAATTGTGAACGAAACAGTGTAATAGAGCGTTTTTCAATACAAGTACGAATGTTAGGTTAGGTTAAGATATGAACCGTCGTAAAACCGCAATAAACAATGTCACTTAGTGAGATGCAGTGTTTTTCACCATTACAAGTCGGGAACTGCGATATCTAATGTGAAAGCGCTTGCAAACGTCGTTAGGTTAGCTTAGGTTAGGTTAGGTTAGGTTAGGTTACGTTAGGTTAGGTTTGGTTAGGTTAGGTTATGTTAGGTTAGGTTGGGTTAGGTGAGGTTAGGTTCGGTTAGGTTAAGATATGAACCGCGCTAAAACCGCATTAAACAATGTCACTTAGTGAGAAGCAGTGTTTTTCACCTTTACATGTTGGGAACTGCGATATCTAATGTGAAAGCGCTTGAAACCGTCGTAATGTTGTAGAAAGCAATGCAAAGTATCGAGTAAAACGTTTTCTAACGATAGAAGTGCGAAAGTTGTTAGGTTGAGTTATGTTAGTTTAAGCTAGGTAGCGTCGTGAAACTACCAAAAACAACGTCATCTAACGAGATAGTGTTGTTTTATTGCGAGTACGAAACTGCGATAGGTGAAATGTTGTGAAAGCACACAAAACGGCATGAACAAGCCAAATACTGCGTGTTGTACCGTTACAAGTGCGAAACTGCTATGTTGTGATATTCTCGGTAAAGCGCATGCAAGCATCGTGAAACCTTAAAGAACGATGTCATTTAGCGAGATACAGCGTTCTGTACTGCAATAAGTTGGTGAAAAACTGTGAGGTTATGCAAATATCCTAATTGTGAACGAAACAGTGTAATAGAGCGTTTTTTAATACAAGTGCGAATGTTAGGTTAGGTTAAGATATGAACCGTCGTAAAACCACATTAAACAATGTCACTTAGTGAGATGCAGTGTTTTTCACCATTACAAGTCGGGAACTGCGATATCTAATGTGAAAGCGCATGAAACCGTCGTAATCTTGTAGAAAACATTGTAAAGTTGGGAGTAAAACGTTTTCTAACGATAGAAGTGCGAAGGTTAGCTTGAGTTATGTTAGTTTAAGCTAGGTAGCGTCGTGAAACTACCAAAAACGACGTCATCTAACGAGATAGTGTTGTTTTATTGCGAGTACGAAACTGCGATAGGTAAAATGTTGTGAAAGCACACAAAACGGCATGAACAAGCCAAATACTGCGTGTTGTACCGTTACAAGTGCGAAACTGCTATGTTGTGACATTCTCGGTAAAGCGCATGCAAGTATCGTGAAACCTTAAAGAACGATGTCATTTAGCGAGATACAGCGTTCTGTACTGCAATAAGTTGGTGAAAAACTGGGAGGTTATGCAAATATCGTAATTGTGAATAAAACAGTGTAATAGAGCGTTTTTAGATACAAGTGCGAATGTTAGGTTAGGTTAAGATATGAACCGTCGTAAAACCGCATTAAACAATGTCAATTAGTGAGATGCAGTGTTTTTCACCATTAAAAGTGGGGAACTGCGATATCTAATGTGAAAGCGCTTGCAACCGTCGTTAGGTTAGGTTAGGTTAGGTTAGGTTAGGTTAGGTTTGGTTAGGTTAGGTTAGGTTAGGTTAGATTAGGTTAGGTTGGGTTGAGTTGGGTTAGGTTAGGTTAGGTTAGGTTGGGTTAGGTTAGGTTAGGTTAGGTTAGGTTACGTTAGGTTAGGTTAGGTTACGTTAGGTTAGGTTAGGTTAGGTTACGTTAGGTTAGGTTAGGTTAGGTAAGGATAATTTGGTTAGGTTAGGTAAGGTTAGGTTAGGTTAGGTTGGGTTGGGTGTTGTTGGGTTGGGTTGGGTTAGGTTGGGTTAGGTTAGGTTAGGTTAGGTTACGTTAGGTTAGGTTAGGTTACGTTAGGTTATGTTAGGTTAGGTTAGGTTGCGTTAGGTTAGGTTACGTCAGGTAAGGTTAGGTTACGTTAGAATAGGTTAGGTTAGGTTAGGTTACGTTAGGTTAGGTTAAGTTAGGTTAGGTTAGGTTTGGTTAGGTTAGGTTAGGTTAGCTTAGGTTAGGTTAGGTTGGGTTGGGTTGGGTTAGGTTGGGTTAGGTTAGGTTAGGTTAGGTTAGGTTGGGTTAGGTTAGTTTAGGTTAGGTTAGGTTAGGTTAGGTTGGGTTGGGTTGGCTTAGGTTAGGTTAGGGTGGTAAGGTTAGGTTAGGTTAGGTTAGGTTAGGTTACGTTAGGTTAAGGTATCAACCGTCGTAAAACCGCATTAAACAATGTCACTTAGTGAGATGCAGTGTTTTTCACTTTTACAAGTTGGGAACTGTGATATGTAATGTGAAAGCGCTTGAAACTGTCGTAATCTTGTAGAAAAAATTCTAAAGTTGCGCGTAAAACGTTTTCTAACGATAGAAGTGCGAAGGTTAGCTTGAGTTATGTTAGTTTAAGCTATGTAGCGTCGTGAGACCACCAAAAAGGACGTCATCTAACGAGATAGTGTTGTTTTATTGCATGTACGAAACTGCAATAGGTGAAATGTTGTGAAAGTACACAAAACGGCTTGAACAAGCCAGATACTGCGTGTTGTACCGTTACAAGTGCGAAACTGCTTTATTGTGATATTCTCGTTAAAGCGCATGCAAGTATCGTGAAACCTTAAAGAACGATGTCATTTAGCGAGATACAGCGTTCTGTACTGTAATAAGTTGGTGAGAAACTGTGAGGTCAAGCAAATATCGTAATTGTGAACGAAACAGTGTAATTGAGCGTCTTTAGATACAAGTGCGAATGTTAGGTTAGGTTGACAAATCAACCGTCGTAAAACCGCATTAAACAATGTCACTTAGTGAGATGTAGTGTTGTTCAACATTACAAGTCGGGAACTACGATATCTAATGTGAAAGCGCATGAAACCGTCGTAATCTTGTAGAAAACATTGTAAAGTGGCGAGTAAAACGTTTTGTAACGATAGAAGTGCGAAGGTTAGGTTAGGTTAGGTTAGTTTAAGCTAGGTAGCGTCGTGAAACTACCAAAAACGACGTCATCTAACGAGATAGTGTTGTTTTATTGCGAGTATTAAACTGCGATAGGTGAAATGTTGTGAAAGCACACAAAACGGCATGAACAAGCCAAATACTGCGTGTTCTACCGTTACAAGTGCGAAACTGCTATATTGTGATATTCTCGTTAAAGCGCATGCAAGCATCGTGAAACCTTAAAGAACAATGTCATTTAGCGAGATACAGCGTTCTGTACTGCAGTAAGTTGGTGAAAAACTGGGAGGTTATGCAAATATCGTAATTGTGAACAAAACAGTGTAATAGAGCGTTTTTAGATACAAGTGCGAATGTTAGGTTAGGTTAAGATATGAACCGTCGTAAAACCGCATTAAACAATGTCAATTAGTGAGATGCAGTGTTTTTCACCATTAAAAGTGGGGAACTGCGATATCTAATGTGAAAGCGCTTGCAACCGTCGTTAGGTTAGGTTAGGTTAGGTTAGGTTAGGTTTGGTTAGGTTAGGTTAGGTTAGGTTAGATTAGGTTAGGTTGGGTTGAGTTGGGTTAGGTTAGGTTAGGTTAGGTTAGGTTGGGTTAGGTTAGGTTAGGTTAGGTTACGTTAGGTTAGGTCAGGTTACGTTAGGTTAGGTTAGGTTAGGTTAGGTAAGGTTAGGTTAGGTTAGGTGAGGTTGGGTTGGGTGTTGTTGGGTTGGGTTGGGTTGGGTTAGGTTGGGTTAGGTTAGGTTAGGTTACGTTAGGTTAGGTTAGGTTAGGTTAGGTTACGTTAGGTTATGTTAGGTTAGGTTAGGTTGCGTTAGGTTAGGTTAGGTCAGGTAAGGTTAGGTTACGTTAGAATAGGTTAGGTTAGGTTACGTTAGGTTAGGTTAAGTTAGGTTAGGTTAGGTTTGGTTAGGTTAGGTTAGGTTAGCTTAGGTTAGGTTAGTTTGGGTTGGGTTGGGTTAGGTTGGGTTAGGTTAGGTTAGGTTAGGTTAGGTTGGGTTAGGTTAGTTTAGGTTAGGTTAGGTTAGGTTAGGTTGGGTTGGGTTAGCTTAGGTTAGGTTAGGGTGGTAAGGTTAGGTTAGGTTAGGTTACGTTAGGTTAAGGTATGAACCGTCGTAAAACCGCATTAAACAATGATGTCACTTAGTGAGATGCAGTGTTTTTCACCTTTACAAGTTGGGAACTGTGATATCTAATGTGGAAGCGCTTGAAACCGTCGTAATGTTGTAGAAAGCAATGTAAAGTAGCGAGTAAAACGTTTTCTAACGATAGAAGTGCGAAAGTTATGTTAGGTTGAGTTATGTTAGTTTAAGCTAGGTAGCGTCGTGAAACTACCAAAAACAACGTCATCTAACGAGATAGTGTTGTTTTATTGCGAGTACGAAACTGCGATAGGTGAAATGTTGTGAAAACACACAAAACGGCATGAACAAGCCAAATACTGCGTGTTGTACCGTTACAAGTGCGAAACTGTTATGTTGTGATATTCTCGGTTAAGCGCATGCAAGCATCGTGAAACCTTAAAGAACGATGTCATTTAGCGAGATACAGCGTTCTGTACTGCAATAAGTTGGTGAAAAACTGTGAGGTTATGCAAATATCCTAATTGTGAACGAAACAGTGTAATAGAGCGTTTTTTAATACAAGTGCGAATGTTAGGTTAGGTTAAGATATGAACCGTCGTAAAACCGCATTAAACAATGTCACTTAGTGAGATGCAGTGTTTGGCACCATTACAAGTCGGGAACTGCGATATCTAATGTGAAAGCGCTTGCAAACGTCGTTAGGTTAGGTTGAGTTAGGTTAGGTTACGTTAGGTTAGGTTAGGTTAGGTTTGGTTAGGTTAGGTTAGGTTAGGTTAGGTTAGGGTATGTTAGGTTAGGTTTGGTTAGGTTAGGTTAGGTTAGGTAAGGTTAGGTTAGGTTAAGATATGAACCGCGCTAAAACCGCATTAAACAATGTCACTTAGTGAGATGCTGTGTTTTTCACCATTACAAGTCGGGAACTGCGATATCTAATGTGAAAGCGCATGAAACCGCCGTAATCTTGTAGAAAACATTGTAAAGTAGCGAATAAAATGTTTTCTAACGATAGAAGTGCGAAGGTTCGGTTAGTTTGAGCTAGGTAGCGTCGTGAAACCACCAAAAACGATGTCATCTAACGAGATAGTGTTGTTTTATTGCGAGTACGAAACTGCGATAGGTGAAATATTGGGAAAGCACACAAAATGGCATGAACTAGCCAGATACTGCGTCTTGTGCCGTTACAAGTGCGAAACTGCTTTATTGTGATATTCTCGTTAAAGCGCATGCAAGTATCGTGAAACCTTAAAGAACGATGTCATTTAGCGAGATACAGCGTTCTGTACTGTAATAAGCTGGTGAGAAACTGTGAGGTCAAGCAAATATCGTAATTGTGAACGAAACAGTGTAATTGAGCGTATTTAGATACAAGTGCGAATGTTAGGTTAGGTTGAGATATCAACCGTCGTAAAACCGCATTAAACAATGTAACTTAGTGAGATGTAGTGTTTTTAAACATTACAAGTCGGGAACTACGATATCTAATGTGAAAGCGCATGAAACCGTCGTAATCTTGTAGAAAACATTGTAAAGTTGCGAGTAAAACGTTTTCTAACGATAGAAGTGCGAAGGTTAGCTTGAGTTATGTTAGTTTAAGCTATGTAGCGTCGTGAGACCACCAAAAAGGACGTCATCTAACGAGATAGTGTTGTTTTCTTGCTTGTACGAAACTGCAACAGGTGAAATGTTGTGAAAGTACACAAAACGGCTTGAACAAGCCAGATACTGCGTGTTGTACCGTTACAAGTGCGAAACTGCTATAATGTGATATTCTTGTTAAAGCGCATGCAAGCATCCTGAAACCTTAAAGAACGATGTCATTTAGCGAGATACAGCGTTCTGTACTGCAATAAGTTGGCGAAAAACTGTGAGCTTATGCAAATATCGTAATTGTGAACGAAACAGTGTAATAGAGCGTTTTTCAATACAAGTACGAATGTTAGGTTAGGTTAAGATATGAACCGTCGTAAAACCGCAATAAACAATGTCACTTAGTGAGATGCAGTGTTTTTCACCATTACAAGTCGGGAACTGCGATATCTAATGTGAAAGCGCTTACAAACGTCGTTAGGTTAGCTTAGGTTAGGTTAGGTTAGGTTAGGTTACGTTAGGTTAGGTTTGGTTAGGTTAGGTTATGTTAGGTTAGGTTGGGTTAGGTGAGGTTAGGTTCGGTTAGGTTAAGATATGAACCGCGCTAAAACCGCATTAAACAATGTCACTTAGTGAGATGCAGTGTTTTTCACCTTTACATGTTGGGAACTGCGATATCTAATGTGAAAGCGCTTGAAACCGTCGTAATGTTGTAGAAAGCAATGTAAAGTAGCGAGTAAAACGTTTTCTAACGATAGAAGTGCGAAGGTTATGTTAGGTTGAGTTATGTTAGTTTAAGCTAGGTAGCGTCGTGAAACCACCAAAAACGACGTCATCTAACGAGATAGTGTTGTTTTATTGCGAGTACGAAACTGCGATAGGTAAAATGTTGTGAAAGCACACAAAACGGCATAAACAAGCCAAATACTGCGTGTTGTACCGTTACAAGTGCGAAAGTGCTATGTTGTGACATTCTCGGTAAAGCGCATGCAAGCATCGTGAAACCTTAAAGAACGATGTCATTTAGCGAGATACAGCGTTCTGTACTGCAATAAGTTGGTGAAAAACTGGGGGGTTATGCAAATATCGTAATTGTGAACAAAACAGTGTAATAGAGCGTTTTTAGATACAAGTGCGAATTTTAGGTTAGGTTAAGATATGAACCGTCGTAAAACCGCATTAAACAATGTCAATTAGTGAGATGCAGTGGTTTTCACCTTTAAAAGTGGGGAACTGCGATATCTAATGTGAAAGCGCTTGCAACCGTCGTTAGGTTAGGTTAGGTTAGGTTAGGTTAGGTTAGGTTAGGTTTGGTTAGGTTAGGTTAGGTTAGGTTAGATTAGGTTAGGTTGGGTTGAGTTGGGTTAGGTTAGGTTAGGTTAGGTTGGGTTAGGTTAGGTTAGGTTAGGTTAGGTTACGTTAGGTTAGGTTAGGTTACGTTAGGTTAGGTTAGGTTAGGTTACGTTAGGTTAGGTTAGGTTAGGTAAGGATAATTTGGTTAGGTTAGGTAAGGTTAGGTTAGGTTAGGTTAGGTTGGGTTGGGTGTTGTTGGGTTGGGTTGGGTTGGGTTAGGTTGGGTTAGGTTAGGTTAGGTTACGTTAGGTTAGGTTACGTTAGGTTACGTTAGGTTATGTTAGGTTAGGTTAGGTTGCGTTAGGTTAGGTTAGGTCAGGTAAGGTTAGGTTACGTTAGAATAGTTTAGGTTAGGTTAGGTTACGTTAGGTTAGGTTAAGTTAGGTTAGGTTAGGTTTGGTTAGGTTAGGTTAGGTTAGCTTAGGTTAGGTTAGGTTGGGTTGGGTTGGGTTGGGTTAGGTTGGGTTAGGTTAGGTTAGGTTAGGTTGGGTTAGGTTAGTTTAGGTTAGGTTAGGTTAGGTTAGGTTGGGTTGGGTTGGCTTAGGTTAGGTTAGGGTGGTAAGGTTAGGTTAGGTTAGGTTAGGTTAGGTTAGGTTACGTTAGGTTAAGGTATGAACCGTCGTAAAACCGCATTAAGCAATGTCATTTAGTGAGATGCAGTGTTTTTCACTTTTACAAGTTGGGAACTGTGATATCTAATGTGAAAGCGCTTGAAACCGTCGTAATATTGTAGAAAGCAATGCAAAGTAGCGAGTAAAACGTTTTCTAACGATAGAAGTGCGAAAGTTATGTTAGGTTGAGTTATGTTAGTTTAAGCTAGGTAGCGTCGTGAAACTACCAAAAACAACGTCATCTAACGAGATAGTGTTGTTTTATTGCGAGTACGAAACTGCGATAGGTGAAATGTTGTGAAAGCACACAAAACGGCATGAACAAGCCAAATACTGCGTGTTGTACCGTTACAAGTGCGAAACTGCTATGTTGTGATATTCTCGCTAAAGCGCATGCAAGCATCGTGAAACCTTAAAGAACGATGTCATTTAGCGAGATACAGCGTTCTGTACTGCAATAAGTTGGTGAAAAACTGTGAGGTTATGCAAATATCCTAATTGTGAACGAAACAGTGTAATAGAGCGTTTTTTATTACAAGTGCGAATGTTAGGTTAGGTTAAGATATGAACTGTCGTAAAACCGCATTAAACAATGTCACTTAGTGAGATGCAGTGTTTTTCACCATTACAAGTCGGGAACTGCGATATCTAATGTGAAAGCGCATGAAACCGTCGTAATCTTGTAGAAAAAATTGTAAAGTTGCGCGTAAAACGTTTTCTAACGATAGAAGTGCGAAGGTTAGCTTGAGTTATGTTAGTTTAAGCTATGTAGCGTCGTGAGACCACCAAAAAGGACGTCATCTAACGAGATAGTGTTGTTTTATTGCATGTACGAAACTGCAATAGGTGAAATGTTGTGAAAGTACACAAAACGGCTTGAACAAGCCAGATACTGCGTGTTGTACCGTTACAAGTGCGAAACTGCTTTATTGTGATATTCTCGTTAAAGCGCATGCAAGTATCGTGAAACCTTAAAGAACGATGTCATTTAGCGAGATACAGCGTTCTGTACTGTAATAAGTTGGTGAGAAACTGTGAGGTCAAGCAAATATCGTAATTGTGAACGAAACAGTGTAATTGAGCGTCTTTAGATACAAGTGCGAATGTTAGGTTAGGTTGACAAATCAACCGTCGTAAAACCGCATTAAACAATGTCACTTAGTGAGATGTAGTGTTGTTCAACATTACAAGTCGGGAACTACGATATCTAATGTGAAAGCGCATGAAACCGTCGTAATCTTGTAGAAAACATTGTAAAGTGGCGAGTAAAACGTTTTGTAACGATAGAAGTGCGAAGGTTAGGTTAGGTTAGGTTAGTTTAAGCTAGGTAGCGTCGTGAAACTACCAAAAACGACGTCATCTAACGAGATAGTGTTGTTTTATTGCGAGTATTAAACTGCGATAGGTGAAATGTTGTGAAAGCACACAAAACGGCATGAACAAGCCAAATACTGCGTGTTCTACCGTTACAAGTGCGAAACTGCTATATTGTGATATTCTCGTTAAAGCGCATGCAAGCATCGTGAAACCTTAAAGAACAATGTCATTTAGCGAGATACAGCGTTCTGTACTGAAATAAGTTGGTGAAAAACTGTGAGGTTATGCAAATATCGTAATTGTGAACGAAACAGTGTAATAGAGCGTTTTTCAATACAAGTACGAATGTTAGGTTAGGTTAAGATATGAAATGTCGTAAAACCGCATTAAACAATGTCACTTAGTGAGATGCAGTGTTTTTCACCATTACAAGTAGGGAACTGCGATATCTAATGTGAAAGCGCTTGCAAACGTCGTTAGGTTAGGTTAGGTTAGGTTAGGTTAGGTTACGTTAGGTTAGGTTTGGTTAGGTTAGGTTAGGTTAGGTTATGTTAGGTTAGGTTGGGTTAGGTTAGGTTAGGTTAGGTTAGGTTAAGATATGAACCGCGCTAAAACCGCATTAAACAATGTCACTTAGTGAGATGCAGTGTTTTTCACCTTTACAAGATGATAACTGCGATATCTAATGTGAAAGCGCTTGAAACCGTCGTTATGTTATAGAAAGCATTGTAAAGTAGCGAGTAAAACGTTTTCTAACGATAGAAGTGCGAAGGTTATGTTAGGTTGAGTTATGTTAGTTTAAGCTAGGTAGCGTCGTGAAACCACCAAAAACGACGTCATTTAACGAGATAGTGTTGTTTTATTGCGAGTACGAAACTGCGATAGTAAAAATGTTGTGAAAGCACACAAAACGGCATGAACAAGCCAAATACTGCGTGTTGTACCGTTACAAGTGCGAAACTGCTATGTTGTGACATTCTCGGTAAAGCGCATGCAAGTATCATGAAACCTTAAAGAACGATGTCCTTTAGCGAGATACAGCGTTCTGTACTGTAATAAGTTGGTGAGAAACTGTGAGGTCAAGCAAATATCGTAATTGTGAACGAAACAGTGTAATTGAGCGTCTTTAGATACAAGTGCGAATGTTAGGTTAGGTTGACATATCAACCGTCGTAAAACCGCATTAAACAATCTCACTTAGTGAGATGTAGTGTTTTTCAACATTACAACTCGGGAACTACGATATCTAATGTGAAAGCGCATGAAACCGTCGTAATCTTGTAGAAAACATTGTAAAGTTGCGAATAAAACGTTTTCTAACGATAGAAGTGCGAAGGTTAGCTTGAGTTATGTTAGTTTAAGCTATGTAGCGTCGTGAGACCACCAAAAAGGACGTCATCTAACGAGATAGTGTTGTTTTCTTGCATGTACGAAACTGCAACAGGTGAAATGTTGTGAAAGTACACAAAACGGCTTGAACAAGCCAGATACTGCGTGTTGTACCGTTACAAGTGCGAAACTGCTATAATGTGATATTCTTGTTAAAGCGCATGCAAGCATCCTGAAACCTTAAAGAACGATGTCATTTAGCGAGATACAGCGTTCTGTACTGCAATAAGTTGGCGAAAAACTGTGAGCTTATGCAAATATCGTAATTGTGAACGAAACAGTGTAATAGAGCGTTTTTCAATACAAGTACGAATGTTAGGTTAGGTTAAGATATGAACCGTCGTAAAACCGCAATAAACAATGTCACTTAGTGAGATGCAGTGTTTTTCACCATTACAAGTCGGGAACTGCGATATCTAATGTGAAAGCGCTTGCAAACGTCGTTAGGTTAGCTTAGGTTAGGTTAGGTTAGGTTAGGTTACGTTAGGTTAGGTTTGGTTAGGTTAGGTTATGTTAGGTTAGGTTGGGTTAGGTGAGGTTAGGTTCGGTTAGGTTAAGATATGAACCGCGCTAAAACCGCATTAAACAATGTCACTTAGTGAGATGCAGTGTTTTTCACCTTTACATGTTGGGAACTGCGATATCTAATGTGAAAGCGCTTGAAACCGTCGTAATGTTGTAGAAAGCAATGTAAAGTAGCGAGTAAAACGTTTTCTAACGATAGAAGTGCGAAGGTTATGTTAGGTTGAGTTATGTTAGTTTAAGCTAGGTAGCGTCGTGAAACCACCAAAAACGACGTCATCTAACGAGATAGTGTTGTTTTATTGCGAGTACGAAACTGCGATAGGTAAAATGTTGTGAAAGCACACAAAACGGCATGAACAAGCCAAATACTGCGTGTTGTACCGTTACAAGTGCGAAAGTGCTATGTTGTGACATTCTCGGTAAAGCGCATGCAAGCATCGTGAAACCTTAAAGAACGATGTCATTTAGCGAGATACAGCGTTCTGTACTGCAATAAGTTGGTGAAAAACTGGGAGGTTATGCAAATATCGTAATTGTGAACAAAACAGTGTAATAGAGCGTTTTTAGATACAAGTGCGAATTTTAGGTTAGGTTAAGATATGAACCGTCGTAAAACCACATTAAACAATGTCAATTAGTGAGATGCAGTGGTTTTCACCTTTAAAAGTGGGGAACTGCGATATCTAATGTGAAAGCGCTTGCAACCGTCGTTAGGTTAGGTTAGGTTAGGTTAGGTTAGGTTAGGTTAGGTTAGGTTAGGTTTGGTTAGGTTAGGTTAGGTTAGGTTAGATTAGGTTAGGTTGGGTTGAGTTGGGTTAGGTTAGGTTAGGTTAGGTTAGGTTGGGTTAGGTTAGGTTAGGTTAGGTTAGGTTACGTTAGGTTAGGTTAGGTTACGTTAGGTTAGGTTAGGTTAGGTTACGTTAGGTTAGGTTAGGTTAGGTAAGGATAATTTGGTTAGGTTAGGTAAGGTTAGGTTAGGTTAGGTTAGGTTGGGTTGGGTGTTGTTGGGTTGGGTTGGGTTGGGTTAGGTTGGGTTAGGTTAGGTTAGGTTACGTTAGGTTAGGTTACGTTAGGTTACGTTAGGTTATGTTAGGTTAGGTTAGGTTGCGTTAGGTTAGGTTAGGTCAGGTAAGGTTAGGTTACGTTAGAATAGTTTAGGTTAGGTTAGGTTACGTTAGGTTAGGTTAAGTTAGGTTAGGTTAGGTTTGGTTAGGTTAGGTTAGGTTAGCTTAGGTTAGGTTAGGTTGGGTTGGGTTGGGTTAGGTTGGGTTAGGTTAGGTTAGGTTAGGTTGGGTTAGGTTAGTTTAGGTTAGGTTAGGTTAGGTTAGGTTGGGTTGGGTTGGCTTAGGTTAGGTTAGGGTGGTAAGGTTAGGTTAGGTTAGGTTAGGTTAGGTTACGTTAGGTTAAGGTATGAACCGTCGTAAAACCGCATTAAGCAATGTCACTTAGTGAGATGCAGTGTTTTTCACTTTTACAAGTTGGGAACTGTGATATCTAATGTGAAAGCGCTTGAAACCGTCGTAATGTTGTAGAAAGCAATGCAACGTAGCGAGTAAAACGTTTTCTAACGATAGAAGTGCGAAAGTTATGTTAGGTTGAGTTATGTTAGTTTAAGCTAGGTAGCGTCGTGAAACTACCAAAAACAACGTCATCTAACGAGATAGTGTTGTTTTATTGCGAGTACGAAACTGCGATAGGTGAAATGTTGTGAAAGCACACAAAACGGCATGAACAAGCCAAATACTGCGTGTTGTACCGTTACAAGTGCGAAACTGCTATGTTGTGATATTCTCGCTAAAGCGCATGCAAGCATCGTGAAACCTTAAAGAACGATGTCATTTAGCGAGATACAGCGTTCTGTACTGCAATAAGTTGGTGAAAAACTGTGAGGTTATGCAAATATCCTAATTGTGAACGAAACAGTGTAATAGAGCGTTTTTTATTACAAGTGCGAATGTTAGGTTAGGTTAAGATATGAACCGTCGTAAAACCGCATTAAACAATGTCACTTAGTGAGATGCAGTGTTTTTCACCATTACAAGTCGGGAACTGCGATATCTAATGTGAAAGCGCATGAAACCGTCGAAATCTTGTAGAAAAAATTGTAAAGTTGCGAGTAAAACGTTTTCTAACGATAGAAGTGCGAAGGTTAGCTTGAGTTATGTTAGTTTAAGCTATGTAGCGTCGTGAGACCACCAAAAAGGACGTCATCTAACGAGATAGTGTTGTTTTATTGCATGTACGAAACTGCAATAGGTGAAATGTTGTGAAAGTACACAAAACGGCTTGAACAAGCCAGATACTGCGTGTTGTACCGTTACAAGTGCGAAACTGCTTTATTGCGATATTCTCGTTAAAGCGCATGCAAGTATCGTGAAACCTTAAAGAACGATGTCATTTAGCGAGATACAGCGTTCTGTACTGTAATAAGTTGGTGAGAAACTGTGAGGTCAAGCAAATATCGTAATTGTGAACGAAACAGTGTAATTGAGCGTCTTTAGATACAAGTGCGAATGTTAGGTTAGGTTGACAAATCAACCGTCGTAAAACCGCATTAAACAATGTCACTTAGTGAGATGTAGTGTTGTTCAACATTACAAGTCGGGAACTACGATATCTAATGTGAAAGCGCATGAAACCGTCGTAATCTTGTAGAAAACATTGTAAAGTGGCGAGTAAAACGTTTTGTAACGATAGAAGTGCGAAGGTTAGGTTAGGTTAGGTTAGTTTAAGCTAGGTAGCGTCGTGAAACTACCAAAAACGACGTCATCTAACGAGATAGTGTTGTTTTATTGCGAGTATTAAACTGCGATAGGTGAAATGTTGTGAAAGCACACAAAACGGCATGAACAAGCCAAATACTGCGTTTTCTACCGTTACAAGTGCGAAACTGCTATATTGTCATATTCTCGTTAAAGCGCATGCAAGCATCGTGAAACCTTAAAGAACAATGTCATTTAGCGAGATACAGCTTTCTGTATTGAAATAAGTTGGTGAAAAACTGTGAGGTTATGCAAATATCGTAAATGTGAACGAAACAGTGTAATAGAGCGTTTTTCAATACAAGTACGAATGTTAGGTTAGGTTAAGATATGAAATGTCGTAAAACCGCATTAAACAATGTCACTTAGTGAGATGCAGTGTTTTTCACCATTACAAGTAGGGAACTGCGATATCTAATGTGAAAGCGCTTGCAAACGTCGTTAGGTTAGGTTAGGTTAGGTTAGGTTAGGTTAGGTTAGGTTAGGTTTGGTTAGGTTAGGTTAGGTTAGGTTATGTTAGGTTAGGTTGGGTTAGGTTAGGTTAGGTTAGGTTAGGTTAAGATATGAACCGCGCTAAAACCGCATTAAACAATGTCACTTAGTGAGATGCAGTGTTTTTCACCTTTACAAGATGATAACTGCGATATCTAATGTGAAAGCGCATGAAACCGTCGTAATCTTGTAGAAAACATTGTAAAGTAGCGAATAAAACGTTTTCTAACGATAGAAGTGCGAAGGTTCGGTTAGTTTGAGCTAGGTAGCGTCGTGAAACCACCAAAAACGATGTCATCTAACGAGATAGTGTTGTTTTATTGCGAGTACGAAACTGCGATAGGTGAAATATTGGGAAAGCACACAAAATGGCATGAGCTAGCCAGATACTGCGTCTTGTGCCGTTACAAGTGCGAAACTGCTTTATTGTGATATTCTCGTTAAAGCGCATGCAAGTATCGTGAAACCTTAAAGAACGATGTCATTTAGCGAGATACAGCGTTCTGTACTGTAATAAGCTGGTGAGAAACTGTGAGGTCAAGCAAATATCGTAATTGTGAACGAAACAGTGTAATTGAGCGTCTTTAGATACAAGTGCGAATGTTAGGTTAGGTTGACATATCAACCGTCGTAAAACCGCATTAAACAATCTCACTTAGTGAGATGTAGTGTTTTTCAACATTACAACTCGGGAACTACGATATCTAATGTGAAAGCGCATGAAACCGTCGTAATCTTGTAGAAAACATTGTAAAGTTGCGAATAAAACGTTTTCTAACGATAGAAGTGCGAAGGTTAGGTTAGGTTACGTTAGGTTAAGCTAGGTAGCGCCGTGAAACTACCAAAAACGACGTCATCTAACGAGATAGTGTTGTTTTATTGCGAGTAATAAACTGCGATAGGTGAAATGTTGTGAAAGCACACAAAACGGAATGAACAAGCCAAATACTGCGTGTTCTACCGTTACAAGTGCGAAACTGCTATATTGTGATATTCTCGTTAAAGCGCATGCAAGCATCGTGAAACCTTAAAGAACAATGTCATTTAGCGAGATACAGCGTTCTGTACTGCAATAAGTTGGTGAAAAACTGGGAGGTTATGCAAATATCGTAATTGTGAACAAAACAGTGTAATAGAGCGTTTTTAGATACAACTGCGAATGTTAGGTTAGGTTAAGATATGAACCATCGTAAAACCGCATTAAACAATGTCAATTAGTGAGATGCAGTGTTTTTCACCATTAAAAGTGGGGAACTGCGATATCTAATGTGAAAGCGCTTGCAACCGTCGTTAGGTTAGGTTAAGTTAGGTTAGGTTAGGTTAGGTTTGGTTAGGTTAGGTTAGGTTAGGTTAGATTAGGTTAGGTTGGGTTGAGTTGGGTTAGGTTAGGTTAGGTTAGGTTAGGTTGGGTTAGGTTAGGTTAGGTTACGTTAGGTTAGGTTAGGTTACGTTAGGTTAGGTTAGGTTACGTTAGGTTAGGTTAGGTTAGGTAAGGATAATTTGGTTAGGTTAGGTTAGGTTGGGTTGGGTGTTAATGGGTTGGGTTGGGTTGGGTTAGGTTGGGTTAGGTTAGGTTAGGTTACGTTAGGTTAGGTTAGGTTAGGTTACGTTAGGTTATGTTAGGTTAGGTTGCGTTAGGTTAGGTTAGGTCAGGTAAGGTTAGGTTACGTTAGAATAGGTTAGGTTAGGTTAGGTTACGTTAGGTTAGGTTAAGTTAGGTTAGGTTAGGTTTGGTTAGGTTAGGTTAGGTTAGCTTAGGTTAGGTTAGGTTGGGTTGGGTTGGGTTAGGTTGGGTTAGGTTAGGTTAGGTTAGGTTAGGTTGGGTTAGGTTAGTTTAGGTTAGGTTAGGTTAGGTTAGGTTGGGTTGGGTTGGCTTAGGTTAGGTTAGGGTGGTAAGGTTAGGTTAGGTTAGGTTACGTTAGGTTAAGGTATGAACCGTCGTAAAACCGCATTAAACAATGATGTCACTTAGTGAGATGCAGTGTTTTTCACCTTTACAAGTTGGGAACTGTGATATCTAATGTGAAAGCGCTTGAAACCGTCGTAATGTTGTAGAAAGATATGTAAAGTAGCGAGTAAAACGTTTTCTAACGATAGAAGTGCGAAAGTTATGTTAGGTTGAGTTATGTTAGTTTAAGCTAGGTAGCGTCGTGAAACCACCAAAAACGACGTCATCTAACGAGATAGTGTTGTTTTATTGCGAGTACGAAACTGCGATAGGTAAAATGTTGTGAAAGCACACAAAACGGCATGAACAAGCCAAATACTGCGTGTTGTACCGTTACAAGTGCGAAACTGCTATGTTGTGACATTCTCGGTAAAGCGCATGCAAGTATCGTGAAACCTTAAAGAACAATGTCATTTAGCGAGATACAGCGTTCTGTACTGAAATAAGTTGGTGAAAAACTGTGAGGTTATGCAAATATCGTAATTGTGAACGAAACAGTGTAATAGAGCGTTTTTCAATACAAGTACGAATGTTAGGTTAGGTTAAGATATGAAATGTCGTAAAACCGCATTAAACAATGTCACTTAGTGAGATGCAGTGTTTTTCACCATTACAAGTAGGGAACTGCGATATCTAATGTGAAAGCGCTTGCAAACGTCGTTAGGTTAGGTTAGGTTAGGTTAGGTTAGGTTACGTTAGGTTAGGTTTGGTTAGGTTAGGTTAGGT
>NW_027464585.1:56793536-56946036 GCF_043290135.1 Rhipicephalus microplus | reverse complement strand
GAAAGCACACAAAACGGCATGAACAAGCCAAATACTGCGTGTTGTACCGTTACAAGTGCGAAACTGCAATGTTGTGATATTCTCGTTAAAGCGCATGCAAGCATCGTGAAACCTTAAAGAACAATGTCATTTAGCGAGATACAGCGTTCTGTACTGCAATAAGTTGGTGAAAAACTGTGAGGTTATGCAAATATCGTAATTGTGAACAAAACAGTGTAATAGAGCGTTTTTAGATACAAGTGCGAATGTTAGGTTAGGTTAAGATATGAACCGTCGTAAAACCGCATTAAACAATGTCAATTAGTGAGATGCAGTGTTTTTCACCATTAAAAGTGGGGAACTGCGATATCTAATGTGAAAGCGCTTGCAACCGTCGTTAGGTTAGGTTAGGTTAGGTTAGGTTAGGTTAGGTTAGGTTTGGTTAGGTTAGGTTAGGTTAGGTTAGGTTAGGTTAGGTTAGATTAGGTTAGGTTGGGTTGAGTTGGGTTAGGTTAGGTTAGGTTAGGTTAGGTTGGGTTAGGTTAGGTTAGGTTAGGTTAGGTTACGTTAGGTTAGGTTAGGTTAGGTTACGTTAGGTTAGGTTAGGTTAGGTAAGGATAATTTGGTTAGGTTGGGTTGGGTGTTGTTGGGTTGGGTTGGGTTAGGTTGGGTTAGGTTAGGTTAGGTTACGTTAGGTTAGGTTAGGTTAGGTTACGTTGGGTTAGGTTAGAATAGGTTACGTTAGGTTAGGTTAGGTCAGGTAAGGTTAGGTTACGTTAGAATAGGTTAGGTTAGGTTACGTTAGGTTAGGTTAAGTTAGGTTAGGTTAGGTTTGCTTAGGTTAAGTTAGGTTAGCTTAGGTTAGGTTTGGTTGGGTTGGGTTGGGTTACGTTGGGTTAGGTTAGGTTAGGTTGGGTTAGGTTAGTTTAGGTTAGGTTAGGTTAGGTTAGGTTGGGTTGGGTTGGGTTAGGTTAGGTTAGGTTAGGTAAGGTTAGGTTAGTTTAGGTTAGGTTAGGTTAGGTTGGGTTGGGTTGGCTTAGGTTAGGTTAGGGTGGTAAGGTTAGGTTAGGTTAGGTTAGGTTACGTTAGGTTAAGGTATGAACCGTCGTAAAACCGCATTAAACAATGTCACTTAGTGAGATGCAGTGTTTTTCACCTTTACAAGTTGGGAACTGTGATATCTAATGTTAAAGCGCTTGAAACCGTCGTAATGTTGTAGAAAGCAATGTAAAGTAGCGAGTAAAACGTTTTCTAACGATAGAAGTGCGAAGGTTATGTTAGGTTGAGTTATGTTAGTTTAAGCTAGGTAGCGTCGTGAAACTACCAAAAACAACGTCGTCTAACGAGATAGTGTTGTTTTATTGCGAGTACGAAACTGCGATAGGTGAAATGTTGTGAAAGCACACAAAACGGCATGAACAAGCCAAATACTGCGTGTTGTACCGTTACAAGTGCGAAACTGCTATGTTGTGATATTCTCGTTAAAGCGCATGCAAGCATCGTGAAACCTTAAAGAACGATGTCATTTAGCGAGATACAGCGTTCTGTACTGCAATAAGTTGGTGAAAAACTGTGAGGTTATGCAAATATCCTAATTGTGAACGAAACAGTGTAATAGAGCGTTTTTTAATACAAGTGCGAATGTTAGGTTAGGTTAAGATATGAACCGTCGTAAAACCGCATTAAACAATGTCACTTAGTGAGATGCAGTGTTTTTCACCATTACAAGTCGGGAACTGCGATATCTAATGTGAAAGCGCTTGCAAACGTCGTTAGGTTAGGTTAGGTTAGGTTAGGTTACGTTAGGTTAGGTTAGGTTAGGTTTGGTTAGGTTAGGTTAGGTTAGGTTAGGTTAGGGTATGTTAGGTTAGGTTTGGTTAGGTTAGGTTAGGTTAAGATATGAACTGCGCTAAAACCGCATTAAACAATGTCACTTAGTGAGATGCTGTGTTTTTCACCATTATAAGTCGGGAACTGCGATATCTAATGTGAAAGCGCATGAAACCGTCGTAATCTTGTAGAAAACATTGTAAAGTAGCGAATAAAACGTTTTCTAACGATAGAAGTGTGAAGGTTCGGTTAGTTTGAGCTAGGTAGCGTCGTGAAACCACCAAAAACGATGTCATCTAACGAGATAGTGTTGTTTTATTGCGAGTACGAAACTGCGATAGGTGAAATATTGGGAAAGCACACAAAATGGCATGAACTAGCCAGATACTGCGTCTTGTGCCGTTACAAGTGCGAAACTGCTTTATTGTGATATTCTCGTTAAAGCGCATGCAAGTATCGTGAAACCTTAAAGAACGATGTCATTTAGCGAGATACAGCGTTCTGTACTGTAATAAGCTGGTGAGAAACTGTGAGGTCAAGCAAATATCGTAATTGTGAACGAAACAGTGTAACGGAGCGTATTTAGATACAACTGCGAATGTTAGGTTAGGTTGAGATATCAACCGTCGTAAAACCGCATTAAACAATGTCACTTAGTGAGATGTAGTGTTTTCGAACATTACAAGTCGGGAACTACGATATCTAATGTGAAAGCGCATGAAACCGTCGTAATCTTGTAGAAAACATTGTAAAGTTGCGAGTAAAACGTTTTCTAACGATAGAAGTGCGAAGGTTAGCTTGAGTTATGTTAGTTTAAGCTATGTAGCGTCGTGAGACCACCAAAAAGGACGTCATCTAACGAGATAGTGTTGTTTTCTTGCATGTACGAAACTGCAACAGGTGAAATGTTGTGAAAGTACACAAAACGGCTTGAACAAGCCAGATACTGCGTGTTGTACCGTTACAAGTGCGAAACTGCTATAATGTGATATTCTTGTTAAAGCGCATGCAAGCATCGTGAAACCTTAAAGAACGATGTCATTTAGCGAGATACAGCGTTCTGTACTGCAATAAGTTGGCGAAAAACTGTGAGGTTATGCAAATATCGTAATTGTGAACGAAACAGTGTAATAGAGCGTTTTTCAATACAAGTACGAATGTTAGGTTAGGTTAAGATATGAACCGTCGTAAAACCGCATTAAACAATGTCACTTAGTGAGATGCAGTGTTTTTCACCATTACAAGTCGGGAACTGCGATATCTAATGTGAAAGCGCTTGCAAACGTCGTTAGGTTAGGTTAGGTTAGGTTAGGTTAGGTTAGGTTACGTTAGGTTAGGTTTGGTTAGGTTAGGTTAGGTTAGGTTATGTTAGGTTAGGTTGGGTTAGGTGAGGTTAGGTTCGGTTAGGTTAAGATATGAACCGCGCTAAAACCGCATTAAACAATGTCACTTAGTGAGATGCAGTGTTTTTCACCTTTACATGTTGGGGACTGCGATATCTAATGTGAAAGCGCTTGAAACCGTCGTAATGTTGTAGAAAGCAATGTAAAGTAGCGAGTAAAACGTTTTCTAACGATAGAAGTGCGAAGGTTATGTTAGGTTGAGTTATGTTAGTTTAAGCGAGGTAGCGTCGTGAAACCACCAAAAACGACGTCATCTAACGAGATAGTGTTGTTTTATTGCGAGTACGAAACTGCGATAGGTAAAATGTTGTGAAAGCACACAAAACGGCATGAACAAGCCAAATACTGCGTGTTGTACCGTTACAAGTGCGAAAGTGCTATGTTGTGACATTCTCGGTAAAGCGCATGCAAGTATCGTGAAACCTTAAAGAACGATGTCATTTAGCGAGATACAGCGTTCTGTACTGTAATAAGTTGGTGAGAAACTGTGAGGTCAAGCAAATATCGTAATTGTGAACGAAACAGTGTAATTGAGCGTCTTTAGATACAAGTGCGAATGTTAGGTTAGGTTAAGATATGAACCGTCGTAAAACCGCATTAAACAATGTCAATTAGTGAGATGCAGTGTTTTTCATCATTAAAAGTGGGGAACTGCGATATCTAATGTGAAAGCGCTTGCAACCGTCGTTAGGTTAGGTTAGGTTAGGTTAGGTTAGGTTAGGTTTGGTTAGGTTAGGTTAGGTTAGGTTAGATTAGGTTAGGTTGGGTTGAGTTGAGTTGGGTTAGGTTAGGTTAGGTTAGGTTAGGTTGGGTTAGGTTAGGTTAGGTTAGGTTAGGTTACGTTAGGTTAGGTTAGGTTACGTTAGGTTAGGTTAGGTTAGGTTAGGTTACGTTAGGTTAGGTTAGGTTAGGTAAGGATAATTTGGTTAGGTTAGGTAAGGTTAGGTTAGGTTAGGTTAGGTTGGGTTGGGTGTTGTTGGGTTGGGTTGGGTTAGGTTGGGTTAGGTTAGGTTAGGTTACGTTAGGTTAGGTTAGGTTAGGTTTCGTTACGTTAGGTTATGTTAGGTTAGGTTAGGTTACGTTAGGTTAGGTTAGGTCAGGTAAGGTTAGGTTACGTTAGAATAGGTTAGGTTAGGTTAGGTTACGTTAGGTTAGGTTAAGTTAGGTTAGGTTAGGTTTGGTTAGGTTAGGTTAGCTTAGGTTAGGTTAGGTTGGGTTGGGTTGGGTTAGGTTGGGTTAGGTTAGGTTAGGTTAGGTTAGGTTGGGTTAGGTTAGTTTAGGTTAGGTTAGGTTAGGTTAGGTTGGATTGGGTTGGGTTAGGTTAGGTTAGGTTAGGTAAGGTTAGGTTAGGTTAGGTTAGGTTACGTTAGGTTAAGGTATGAACCGTCGTAAAACCGCATTAAACAATGTCACTTAGTGAGATGCAGTGTTTTTCACCTTTACAAGTTGGGAACTGTGATATCTAATGTGAAAGTGCTTGAAACCGTCGTAATGTTGTAGAAAACATTGTAAAGTTGCGAGTAAAACGTTTTCTAACGATAGAAGTGCGAAGGTTAGGTTAGGTTAGGTTAGTTTAAGCTAGGCAGCGTCGTGAAACTACCAAAAACGACGTCATCTAACGAGATAGTGTTGTTTTATTGCAAGTAATAAACTGCGATAGGTGAAATGTGAAAGCACACAAAACGGCATGAACAAGCCAAATACTGCGTGTTGTACCGTTACAAGTGCGAAACTGCAATGTTGTGATATTCTCGTTAAAGCGCATGCAAGCATCGTGAAACCTTAAAGAACGATGTCATTTAGCGAGATACAGCGTTCTGTACTGCAATAAGTTGGTGAAAAACTGTGAGGTTATGCAAATATCCTAATTGTGAACGAAACAGTGTAATAGAGCGTTTTTTAATACAAGTGCGAATGTTAGGTTAGGTTAAGATATGAACCGTCGTAAAACCGTATTAAACAATGTCACTTAGTGAGATGCAGTGTTTTTCACCTTTACAAGTCGGGAACTGCGATATTTAATGTGAAAGCGCTTGCAAACGTCGTTAGGTTAGGTTTGGTTAGGTTAGGTTAGGTTACGTTAGGTTAGGTTAGGTTAGGTTTGGTTAGGTTAGGTTAGGTTAGGTTAGGTTAGGTTAGGGATGTTAGGTAAGGTTTGGTTAGGTTAGGTTAGGTTAGGTTGGGTTAGGTAAGGTTAGGTTAGGTTAAGATATGAACCGCGCTAAAACCGCATTAAACAATGTCACTTAGTGAGATGCTGTGTTTTTCACCATTACAAGTCGGGAACTGCGATATCTAATGTGAAAGCGCATAAAACCGTCGTAATCTTGTAGAAAACATTGTAAAGTAGCGAATAAAACGTTTTCTAACGATAGAAGTGCGAATGTTCGGTTAGTTTGAGCTAGGTAGCGTCGAGAAACCACCAAAAACGATGTCATCTAACGAGATAGTGTTGTTTTATTGCGAGTACGAAACTGCGATAGGTGAAATATTGGGAAAGCACACAAAATGGCATGAACTAGCCAGATACTGCGTCTTGTGCCGTTACAAGTGCAAAACTGCTTTATTGTGATATTCTCGTTAAAGCGCATGCAAGTATCGTGAAACCTTAAAGAACGTTGTCATTTAGCGAGATACAGCGTTCTGTACTGTAATAAGTTGGTGAGAAACTGTGAGGTCAAGCAAATATCGTAATTGTGAACGAAACAGTGTAATTGAGCGTATTTAGATACAAGTGCGAATGTTAGGTTAGGTTGAGATATCAACCGTCGTAAAACCGCATTAAACAATGTCACTTAGTGAGATGTAGTGTTTTTCAACTATACAAGTCGGGAACAACGATATCTAATGTGAAAGCGCATGAAACCGTCGTAATCTTGTAGAAAACATTGTAAAGTTGCGAGTAAAACGTTTTCTAACGATAGAAGTGCGAAGGTTAGCTTGAGTTATGTTAGTTTAAGCTATGTAGCGTCGTGAGACGACCAAAAACGACGTCATCTAACGAGATAGTGTTGTTTTCTTGCATGTACGAAACTGCAACAGGTGAAATGTTGTGAAAGAACACAAAACGGCATGAACAAGCCAAATACTGCGTGTTGTACCGTTACAAGTGCGAAACTGCTATATTGTGATATTCTCGTTAAAGCGCATGCAAGCATCGTGAAACCTTAAAGAACAATGTCATTTAGCGAGATACAGCGTTCTGTACTGCAATAAGTTGGTGAAAAACTGTGAGGTTATGCAAATATCGTAATTGTGAACAAAACAGTGTAATAGAGCGTTTTTAGATACAAGTGCGAATGTTAGGTTAGGTTAAGATATGAACCGTCGTAAAACCGCATTAAACAATGTCAATTAGTGAGATGCAGTGTTTTTCACCATTAAAAGTGGGGAACTGCGATATCTAATGTGAAAGCGCTTGCAACCGTCGTTAGGTTAGGTTAGGTTAGGTTAGGTTAGGTTAGGTTAGGTTTGGTTAGGTTAGGTTAGGTTAGGTTAGGTTAGGTTAGATTAGGTTAGGTTGGGTTGAGTTGGGTTAGGTTAGGTTAGGTTAGGTTGGGTTAGGTTAGGTTAGGTTACGTTAGGTTAGGTTAGGTTAGGTTACGTTAGGTTAGGTTAGGTTAGGTAAGGATAATTTGGTTAGGTTGGGTTGGGTGTTGTTGGGTTGGGTTGGGTTAGGTTGGGTTAGGTTAGGTTAGGTTACGTTAGGTTAGGTTAGGATAGGTTACGTTAGGTTAGGTTAGAATAGGTTACGTTAGGTTAGGTTAGGTCAGGTAAGGTTAGGTTACGTTAGAATAGGTTAGGTTAGGTTAGGTTACGTTAGGTTAGGTTAAGTTAGGTTAGGTTAGGTTTGCTTAGGTTAAGTTAGGTTAGCTTAGGTTAGGTTTGGTTGGGTTGGGTTGGGTTACGTTGGGTTAGGTTAGGTTAGGTTGGGTTAGGTTAGTTTAGGTTAGGTTAGGTTAGGTTAGGTTGGGTTGGGTTGGGTTAGGTTAGGTTAGGTTAGGTAAGGTTAGGTTAGTTTAGGTTAGGTTAAGTTAGGTTGGGTTGGGTTGGCTTAGGTTAGGTTAGGGTGGTAAGGTTAGGTTAGGTTAGGTTAGGTTACGTTAGGTTAAGGTATGAACCGTCGTAAAACCGCATTAAACAATGTCACTTAGTGAGATGCAGTGTTTTTCACCTTTACAAGTTGGGAACTGTGATATCTAATGTTAAAGCGCTTGAAACCGTCGTAATGTTGTAGAAAGCAATGTAAAGTAGCGAGTAAAACGTTTTCTAACGATAGAAGTGCGAAGGTTATGTTAGGTTGAGTTATGTTAGTTTAAGCTAGGTAGCGTCGTGAAACTACCAAAAACAACGTCGTCTAACGAGATAGTGTTGTTTTATTGCGAGTACGAAACTGCGATAGGTGAAATGTTGTGAAAGCACACAAAACGGCATGAACAAGCCAAATACTGCGTGTTGTACCGTTACAAGTGCGAAACTGCTATGTTGTGATATTCTCGTTAAAGCGCATGCAAGCATCGTGAAACCTTAAAGAACGATGTCATTTAGCGAGATACAGCGTTCTGTACTGCAATAAGTTGGTGAAAAACTGTGAGGTTATGCAAATATCCTAATTGTGAATAAAACAGTGTAATAGAGCGTTTTTTAATACAAGTGCGAATGTTAGGTTAGGTTAAGATATGAACCGTCGTAAAACCGCATTAAACAATGTCACTTAGTGAGATGCAGTGTTTTTCACCATTACAAGTCGGGAACTGCGATATCTAATGTGAAAGCGCTTGCAAACGTCGTTAGGTTAGGTTAGGTTAGGTTAGGTTACGTTAGGTTAGGTTAGGTTAGGTTTGGTTAGGTTAGGTTAGGTTAGGGTATGTTAGGTTAGGTTTGGTTAGGTTAGGTTAGGTTAAGATATGAACCGCGCTAAAACCGCATTAAACAATGTCACTTAGTGAGATGCTGTGTTTTTCACCATTATAAGTCGGGAACTGCGATATCTAATGTGAAAGCGCATGAAACCGTCGTAATCTTGTAGAAAACATTGTAAAGTAGCGAATAAAACGTTTTCTAACGATAGAAGTGTGAAGGTTCGGTTAGTTTGAGCTAGGTAGCGTCGTGAAACCACCAAAAACGATGTCATCTAACGAGATAGTGTTGTTTTATTGCGAGTACGAAACTGCGATAGGTGAAATATTGGGAAAGCACACAAAATGGCATGAACTAGCCAGATACTGCGTCTTGTGCCGTTACAAGTGCGAAACTGCTTTATTGTGATATTCTCGTTAAAGCGCATGCAAGTATCGTGAAACCTTAAAGAACGATGTCATTTAGCGAGATACAGCGTTCTGTACTGTAATAAGCTGGTGAGAAACTGTGAGGTCAAGCAAATATCGTAATTGTGAACGAAACAGTGTAACGGAGCGTATTTAGATACAACTGCGAATGTTAGGTTAGGTTGAGATATCAACCGTCGTAAAACCGCATTAAACAATGTCACTTAGTGAGATGTAGTGTTTTCAAACATTACAAGTCGGGAACTACGATATCTAATGTGAAAGCGCATGAAACCGTCGTAATCTTGTAGAAAACATTGTAAAGTTGCGAGTAAAACGTTTTCTAACGATAGAAGTGCGAAGGTTAGCTTGAGTTATGTTAGTTTAAGCTATGTAGCGTCGTGAGACCACCAAAAAGGACGTCATCTAACGAGATAGTGTTGTTTTCTTGCATGTACGAAACTGCAACAGGTGAAATGTTGTGAAAGTACACAAAACGGCTTGAACAAGCCAGATACTGCGTGTTGTACCGTTACAAGTGCGAAACTGCTATAATGTGATATTCTTGTTAAAGCGCATGCAAGCATCGTGAAACCTTAAAGAACGATGTCATTTAGCGAGATACAGCGTTCTGTACTGCAATAAGTTGGCGAAAAACTGTGAGGTTATGCAAATATCGTAATTGTGAACGAAACAGTGTAATAGAGCGTTTTTCAATACAAGTACGAATGTTAGGTTAGGCTAAGATATGAACCGTCGTAAAACCGCATTAAACAATGTCACTTAGTGAGATGCAGTGTTTTTCACCATTACAAGTCGGGAACTGCGATATCTAATGTGAAAGCGCTTGCAAACGTCGTTAGGTTAGGTTAGGTTAGGTTAGGTTAGGTTAGGTTACGTTAGGTTAGGTTTGGTTAGGTTAGGTTAGGTTAGGTTATGTTAGGTTAGGTTGGGTTAGGTGAGGTTAGGTTCGGTTAGGTTAAGATATGAACCGCGCTAAAACCGCATTAAACAATGTCACTTAGTGAGATGCAGTGTTTTTCACCTTTACATGTTGGGGACTGCGATATCTAATGTGAAAGCGCTTGAAACCGTCGTAATGTTGTAGAAAGCAATGTAAAGTAGCGAGTAAAACGTTTTCTAACGATAGAAGTGCGAAGGTTATGTTAGGTTGAGTTATGTTAGTTTAAGCGAGGTAGCGTCGTGAAACCACCAAAAACGACGTCATCTAACGAGATAGTGTTGTTTTATTGCGAGTACGAAACTGCGATAGGTAAAATGTTGTGAAAGCACACAAAACGGCATGAACAAGCCAAATACTGCGTGTTGTACCGTTACAAGTGCGAAAGTGCTATGTTGTGACATTCTCGGTAAAGCGCATGCAAGTATCGTGAAACCTTAAAGAACGATGTCATTTAGCGAGATACAGCGTTCTGTACTGTAATAAGTTGGTGAGAAACTGTGAGGTCAAGCAAATATCGTAATTGTGAACGAAACAGTGTAATTGAGCGTCTTTAGATACAAGTGCGAATGTTAGGTTAGGTTAAGATATGAACCGTCGTAAAACCGCATTAAACAATGTCAATTAGTGAGATGCAGTGTTTTTCATCATTAAAAGTGGGGAACTGCGATATCTAATGTGAAAGCGCTTGCAACCGTCGTTAGGTTAGGTTAGGTTAGGTTAGGTTAGGTTAGGTTTGGTTAGGTTAGGTTAGGTTAGGTTAGATTAGGTTAGGTTGGGTTGAGTTGAGTTGGGTTAGGTTAGGTTAGGTTAGGTTAGGTTGGGTTAGGTTAGGTTAGGTTAGGTTAGGTTACGTTAGGTTAGGTTAGGTTACGTTAGGTTAGGTTAGGTTAGGTTACGTTAGGTTAGGTTAGGTTAGGTAAGGATAATTTGGTTAGGTTAGGTAAGGTTAGGTTAGGTTAGGTTAGGTTGGGTTGGGTGTTGTTGGGTTGGGTTGGGTTAGGTTGGGTTAGGTTAGGTTAGGTTACGTTAGGTTAGGTTAGGTTAGGTTACGTTACGTTAGGTTATGTTAGGTTAGGTTAGGTTACGTTAGGTTAGGTTAGGTCAGGTAAGGTTAGGTTACGTTAGAATAGGTTAGGTTAGGTTAGGTTACGTTAGGTTAGGTTAAGTTAGGGTAGGTTAGGTTTGGTTAGGTTAGGTTAGCTTAGGTTAGGTTAGGTTGGGTTGGGTTAGGTTGGGTTAGGTTAGGTTAGGTTAGGTTAGGTTGGGTTAGGTTAGTTTAGGTTAGGTTAGGTTAGGTTAGGTTGGATTGGGTTGGGTTAGGTTAGGTTAGGTTAGGTAAGGTTAGGTTAGGTTAGGTTAGGTTACGTTAGGTTAAGGTATGAACCGTCGTAAAACCGCATTAAACAATGTCACTTAGTGAGATGCAGTGTTTTTCACCTTTACAAGTTGGGAACTGTGATATCTAATGTGAAAGTGCTTGAAACCGTCGTAATGTTGTAGAAAACATTGTAAAGTTGCGAGTAAAACGTTTTCTAACGATAGAAGTGCGAAGGTTAGGTTAGGTTAGGTTAGTTTAAGCTAGGCAGCGTCGTGAAACTACCAAAAACGACGTCATCTAACGAGATAGTGTTGTTTTATTGCGAGTAATAAACTGCGATAGGTGAAATGTGAAAGCACACAAAACGGCATGAACAAGCCAAATACTGCGTGTTGTACCGTTACAAGTGCGAAACTGCAATGTTGTGATATTCTCGTTAAAGCGCATGCAAGCATCGTGAAACCTTAAAGAACGATGTCATTTAGCGAGATACAGCGTTCTGTACTGTAATAAGTTGGTGAGAAACTGTGAGGTCAAGCAAATATCGTAATTGTGAACGAAACAGTGTAATTGAGCGTCTTTAGATACAAGTGCGAATGTTAGGTTAGGTTAAGATATGAACCGTCGTAAAACCGCATTAAACAATGTCAATTAGTGAGATGCAGTGTTTTTCACCATTAAAAGTGGGGAACTGCGATATCTAATGTGAAAGCGCTTGCAACCGTCGTTAGGTTAGGTTAGGTTAGGTTAGGTTAGGTTAGGTTAGGTTAGGTTTGGTTAGGTTAGGTTAGGTTAGGTTAGGTTAGGTTAGATTAGGTTAGGTTGGGTTGAGTTGGGTTAGGTTAGGTTAGGTTAGGTTAGGTTGGGTTAGGTTAGGTTAGGTTAGGTTAGGTTACGTTAGGTTAGGTTAGGTTAGGTTACGTTAGGTTAGGTTAGGTTAGGTAAGGATAATTTGGTTAGGTTGGGTTGGGTGTTGTTGGGTTGGGTTGGGTTAGGTTGGGTTAGGTTAGGTTAGGTTACGTTAGGTTAGGTTAGGATAGGTTACGTTAGGTTAGGTTAGAATAGGTTACGTTAGGTTAGGTTAGGTCAGGTAAGGTTAGGTTACGTTAGAATAGGTTAGGTTAGGTTAGGTTACGTTAGGTTAGGTTAAGTTAGGTTAGGTTAGGTTTGCTTAGGTTAAGTTAGGTTAGCTTAGGTTAGGTTTGGTTGGGTTGGGTTGGGTTACGTTGGGTTAGGTTAGGTTAGGTTGGGTTAGGTTAGTTTAGGTTAGGTTAGGTTAGGTTAGGTTGGGTTGGGTTGGGTTAGGTTAGGTTAGGTTAGGTAAGGTTAGGTTAGTTTAGGTTAGGTTAAGTTAGGTTGGGTTGGGTTGGCTTAGGTTAGGTTAGGGTGGTAAGGTTAGGTTAGGTTAGGTTACGTTAGGTTAAGGTATGAACCGTCGTAAAACCGCATTAAACAATGTCACTTAGTGAGATGCAGTGTTTTTCACCTTTACAAGTTGGGAACTGTGATATCTAATGTTAAAGCGCTTGAAACCGTCGTAATGTTGTAGAAAGCAATGTAAAGTAGCGAGTAAAACGTTTTCTAACGATAGAAGTGCGAAGGTTATGTTAGGTTGAGTTATGTTAGTTTAAGCTAGGTAGCGTCGTGAAACTACCAAAAACAACGTCGTCTAACGAGATAGTGTTGTTTTATTGCGAGTACGAAACTGCGATAGGTGAAATGTTGTGAAAGCACACAAAACGGCATGAACAAGCCAAATACTGCGTGTTGTACCGTTACAAGTGCGAAACTGCTATGTTGTGATATTCTCGTTAAAGCGCATGCAAGCATCGTGAAACCTTAAAGAACGATGTCATTTAGCGAGATACAGCGTTCTGTACTGCAATAAGTTGGTGAAAAACTGTGAGGTTATGCAAATATCCTAATTGTGAACAAAACAGTGTAATAGAGCGTTTTTTAATACAAGTGCGAATGTTAGGTTAGGTTAAGATATGAACCGTCGTAAAACCGCATTAAACAATGTCACTTAGTGAGATGCAGTGTTTTTCACCATTACAAGTCGGGAACTGCGATATCTAATGTGAAAGCGCTTGCAAACGTCGTTAGGTTAGGTTAGGTTAGGTTAGGTTACGTTAGGTTAGGTTAGGTTAGGTTTGGTTAGGTTAGGTTAGGTTAGGTTAGGTTAGGGTATGTTAGGTTAGGTTTGGTTAGGTTAGGTTAGGTTAAGATATGAACCGCGCTAAAACCGCATTAAACAATGTCACTTAGTGAGATGCTGTGTTTTTCACCATTATAAGTCGGGAACTGCGATATCTAATGTGAAAGCGCATGAAACCGTCGTAATCTTGTAGAAAACATTGTAAAGTAGCGAATAAAACGTTTTCTAACGATAGAAGTGTGAAGGTTCGGTTAGTTTGAGCTAGGTAGCGTCGTGAAACCACCAAAAACGATGTCATCTAACGAGATAGTGTTGTTTTATTGCGAGTACGAAACTGCGATAGGTGAAATATTGGGAAAGCACACAAAATGGCATGAACTAGCCAGATACTGCGTCTTGTGCCGTTACAAGTGCGAAACTGCTTTATTGTGATATTCTCGTTAAAGCGCATGCAGGTATCGTGAAACCTTAAAGAACGATGTCATTTAGCGAGATACAGCGTTCTGTACTGTAATAAGCTGGTGAGAAACTGTGAGGTCAAGCAAATATCGTAATTGTGAACGAAACAGTGTAACGGAGCGTATTTAGATACAACTGCGAATGTTAGGTTAGGTTGAGATATCAACCGTCGTAAAACCGCATTAAACAATGTCACTTAGTGAGATGTAGTGTTTTCAAACATTACAAGTCGGGAACTACGATATCTAATGTGAAAGCGCATGAAACCGTCGTAATCTTGTAGAAAACATTGTAAAGTTGCGAGTAAAACATTTTCTAACGATAGAAGTGCGAAGGTTAGCTTGAGTTATGTTAGTTTAAGCTATGTAGCGTCGTGAGACCACCAAAAAGGACGTCATCTAACGAGATAGTGTTGTTTTCTTGCGTGTACGAAACTGCAACAGGTGAAATGTTGTGAAAGTACACAAAACGGCTTGAACAAGCCAGATACTGCGTGTTGTACCGTTACTTGTGCGAAACTGCTATAATGTGATATTCTTGTTAAAGCGCATGCAAGCATCGTGAAACCTTAAAGAACGATGTCATTTAGCGAGATACAGCGTTCTGTACTGCAATAAGTTGGCGAAAAACTGTGAGGTTATGCAAATATCGTAATTGTGAACGAAACAGTGTAATAGAGCGTTTTTCAATACAAGTACGAATGTTAGGTTAGGTTAAGATATGAACCGTCGTAAAACCGCATTAAACAATGTCACTTAGTGAGATGCAGTGTTTTTCACCATTACAAGTCGGGAACTGCGATATCTAATGTGAAAGCGCTTGCAAACGTCGTTAGGTTAGGTTAGGTTAGGTTAGGTTAGGTTACGTTAGGTTAGGTTTGGTTAGGTTAGGTTAGGTTAGGTTATGTTAGGTTAGGTTGGGTTAGGTGAGGTTAGGTTCGGTTAGGTTAAGATATGAACCGCGCTAAAACCGCATTAAACAATGTCACTTAGTGAGATGCAGTGTTTTTCACCTTTACATGTTGGGGACTGCGATATCTAATGTGAAAGCGCTTGAAACAGTCGTAATGTTGTAGAAAGCAATGTAAAGTAGCGAGTAAAACGTTTTCTAACGATAGAAGTGCGAAGGTTATGTTAGGTTGAGTTATGTTAGTTTAAGCGAGGTAGCGTCGTGAAACCACCAAAAACGACGTCATCTAACGAGATAGTGTTGTTTTATTGCGAGTACGAAACTGCGATAGGTAAAATGTTGTGAAAGCACACAAAACGGCATGAACAAGCCAAATACTGCGTGTTGTACCGTTACAAGTGCGAAAGTGCTATGTTGTGACATTCTCGGTAAAGCGCATGCAAGTATCGTGAAACCTTAAAGAACGATGTCATTTAGCGAGATACAGCGTTCTGTACTGTAATAAGTTGGTGAGAAACTGTGAGGTCAAGCAAATATCGTAATTGTGAACGAAACAGTGTAATTGAGCGTCTTTAGATACAAGTGCGAATGTTAGGTTAGGTTAAGATATGAACCGTCGTAAAACCGCATTAAACAATGTCAATTAGTGAGATGCAGTGTTTTTCATCATTAAAAGTGGGGAACTGCGATATCTAATGTGAAAGCGCTTGCAACCGTCGTTAGGTTAGGTTAGGTTAGGTTAGGTTAGGTTAGGTTTGGTTAGGTTAGGTTAGGTTAGGTTAGATTAGGTTAGGTTGGGTTGAGTTGAGTTGGGTTAGGTTAGGTTAGGTTAGGTTAGGTTGGGTTAGGTTAGGTTAGGTTAGGTTAGGTTACGTTAGGTTAGGTTAGGTTACGTTAGGTTAGGTTAGGTTAGGTTACGTTAGGTTAGGTTAGGTTAGGTAAGGATAATTTGGTTAGGTTAGGTAAGGTTAGGTTAGGTTAGGTTAGGTTGGGTTGGGTGTTGTTGGGTTGGGTTGGGTTAGGTTGGGTTAGGTTAGGTTAGGTTACGTTAGGTTAGGTTAGGTTAGGTTACGTTACGTTAGGTTATGTTAGGTTAGGTTAGGTTACGTTAGGTTAGGTTAGGTCAGGTAAGGTTAGGTTACGTTAGAATAGGTTAGGTTAGGTTAGGTTACGTTAGGTTAGGTTAAGTTAGGGTAGGTTAGGTTTGGTTAGGTTAGGTTAGCTTAGGTTAGGTTAGGTTGGGTTGGGTTGGGTTAGGTTGGGTTAGGTTAGGTTAGGTTAGGTTAGGTTGGGTTAGGTTAGTTTAGGTTAGGTTAGGTTAGGTTAGGTTGGATTGGGTTGGGTTAGGTTAGGTTATGTTAGGTTAGGTTGGGTTAGGTTAGGTTAGGTTAGGTTAGGTTAAGATATGAACCGCGCTAAAACCGCATTAAACAATGTCACTTAGTGAGATGCAGTGTTTTTCACCTTTACAAGTTGGGAACTGTGATATCTAATGTGAAAGTGCTTGAAACCGTCGTAATGTTGTAGAAAACATTGTAAAGTTGCGAGTAAAACGTTTTCTAACGATAGAAGTGCGAAGGTTAGGTTAGGTTAGGTTAGTTTAAGCTAGGCAGCGTCGTGAAACTACCAAAAACGACGTCATCTAACGAGATAGTGTTGTTTTATTGCGAGTAATAAACTGCGATAGGTGAAATGTGAAAGCACACAAAACGGCATGAACAAGCCAAATACTGCGTGTTGTACCGTTACAAGTGCGAAACTGCAATGTTGTGATATTCTCGTTAAAGCGCATGCAAGCATCGTGAAACCTTAAAGAACGATGTCATTTAGCGAGATACAGCGTTCTGTACTGCAATAAGTTGGTGAAAAACTGTGAGGTTATGCAAATATCCTAATTGTGAACGAAACAGTGTAATAGAGCGTTTTTTAATACAAGTGCGAATGTTAGGTTAGGTTAAGATATGAACCGTCGTAAAACCGTATTAAACAATGTCACTTAGTGAGATGCAGTGTTTTTCACCTTTACAAGTCGGGAACTGCGATATTTAATGTGAAAGCGCTTGCAAACGTCGTTAGGTTAGGTTTGGTTAGGTTAGGTTAGGTTACGTTAGGTTAGGTTAGGTTAGGTTTGGTTAGGTTAGGTTAGGTTAGGTTAGGTTAGGGATGTTAGGTAAGGTTTGGTTAGGTTAGGTTAGGTTAGGTCGGGTTAGGTAAGGTTAGGTTAGGTTAAGATATGAACCGCGCTAAAACCGCATTAAACAATGTCACTTAGTGAGATGCTGTGTTTTTCACCATTACAAGTCGGGAACTGCGATATCTAATGTGAAAGCGCATAAAACCGTCGTAATCTTGTAGAAAACATTGTAAAGTAGCGAATAAAACGTTTTCTAACGATAGAAGTGCGAATGTTCGGTTAGTTTGAGCTAGGTAGCGTCGAGAAACCACCAAAAACGATGTCATCTAACGAGATAGTGTTGTTTTATTGCGAGTACGAAACTGCGATAGGTGAAATATTGGGAAAGCACACAAAATGGCATGAACTAGCCAGATACTGCGTCTTGTGCCGTTACAAGTGCAAAACTGCTTTATTGTGATATTCTCGTTAAAGCGCATGCAAGTATCGTGAAACCTTAAAGAACGTTGTCATTTAGCGAGATACAGCGTTCTGTACTGTAATAAGTTGGTGAGAAACTGTGAGGTCAAGCAAATATCGTAATTGTGAACGAAACAGTGTAATTGAGCGTATTTAGATACAAGTGCGAATGTTAGGTTAGGTTGAGATATCAACCGTCGTAAAACCGCATTAAACAATGTCACTTAGTGAGATGTAGTGTTTTTCAACTATACAAGTCGGGAACAACGATATCTAATGTGAAAGCGCATGAAACCGTCGTAATCTTGTAGAAAACATTGTAAAGTTGCGAGTAAAACGTTTTCTAACGATAGAAGTGCGAAGGTTAGCTTGAGTTATGTTAGTTTAAGCTATGTAGCGTCGTGAGACGACCAAAAACGACGTCATCTAACGAGATAGTGTTGTTTTATTGCATGTACGAAACTGCAATAGGTGAAATGTTGTGAAAGCACACAAAACGGCATGAACAAGCCAAATACTGCGTGTTGTACCGTTACAAGTGCGAAACTGCTATATTGTGATATTCTCGTTAAAGCGCATGCAAGCATCGTGAAACCTTAAAGAACAATGTCATTTAGCGAGATACAGCGTTCTGTACTGCAATAAGTTGGTGAAAAACTGTGAGGTTATGCAAATATCGTAATTGTGAACAAAACAGTGTAATAGAGCGTTTTTAGATACAAGTGCGAATGTTAGGTTAGGTTAAGATATGAACCGTCGTAAAACCGCATTAAACAATGTCAATTAGTGAGATGCAGTGTTTTTCACCATTAAAAGTGGGGAACTGCGATATCTAATGTGAAAGCGCTTGCAACCGTCGTTAGGTTAGGTTAGGTTAGGTTAGGTTAGGTTAGGTTAGGTTAGGTTTGGTTAGGTTAGGTTAGGTTAGGTTAGGTTAGGTTAGATTAGGTTAGGTTGGGTTGAGTTGGGTTAGGTTAGGTTAGGTTAGGTTAGGTTGGGTTAGGTTAGGTTAGGTTAGGTTAGGTTACGTTAGGTTAGGTTAGGTTAGGTTACGTTAGGTTAGGTTAGGTTAGGTAAGGATAATTTGGTTAGGTTGGGTTGGGTGTTGTTGGGTTGGGTTGGGTTAGGTTGGGTTAGGTTAGGTTAGGTTACGTTAGGTTAGGTTAGGTTAGGTTACGTTAGGTTAGGTTAGAATAGGTTACGTTAGGTTAGGTTAGGTCAGGTAAGGTTAGGTTACGTTAGAATAGGTTAGGTTAGGTTAGGTTACGTTAGGTTAGGTTAAGTTAGGTTAGGTTAGGTTTGCTTAGGTTAAGTTAGGTTAGCTTAGGTTAGGTTTGGTTGGGTTGGGTTGGGTTACGTTGGGTTAGGTTAGGTTAGGTTGGGTTAGGTTAGTTTAGGTTAGGTTAGGTTGGGTTGGGTTGGGTTAGGTTAGGTTAGGTTAGGTAAGGTTAGGTTAGTTTAGGTTAGGTTAGGTTAGGTTGGGTTGGGTTGGCTTAGGTTAGGTTAGGGTGGTAAGGTTAGGTTAGGTTAGGTTACGTTAGGTTAAGGTATGAACCGTCGTAAAACCGCATTAAACAATGTCACTTAGTGAGATGCAGTGTTTTTCACCTTTACAAGTTGGGAACTGTGATATCTAATGTTAAAGCGCTTGAAACCGTCGTAATGTTGTAGAAAGCAATGTAAAGTAGCGAGTAAAACGTTTTCTAACGATAGAAGTGCGAAGGTTATGTTAGGTTGAGTTATGTTAGTTTAAGCTAGGTAGCGTCGTGAAACTACCAAAAACAACGTCGTCTAACGAGATAGTGTTGTTTTATTGCGAGTACGAAACTGCGATAGGTGAAATGTTGTGAAAGCACACAAAACGGCATGAACAAGTCAAATACTGCGTGTTGTACCGTTACAAGTGCGAAACTGCTATGTTGTGATATTCTCGTTAAAGCGCATGCAAGCATCGTGAAACCTTAAAGAACGATGTCATTTAGCGAGATACAGCGTTCTGTACTGCAATAAGTTGGTGAAAAACTGTGAGGTTATGCAAATATCCTAATTGTGAACGAAACAGTGTTATAGAGCGTTTTTTAATACAAGTGCGAATGTTAGGTTAGGTTAAGATATGAACCGTCGTAAAACCGCATTAAACAATGTCACTTAGTGAGATGCAGTGTTTTTCACCATTACAAGTCGGGAACTGCGATATCTAATATGAAAGCGCTTGCAAACGTCGTTAGGTTAGGTTAGGTTAGGTTAGGTTACGTTAGGTTAGGTTAGGTTAGGTTTGGTTAGGTTAGGTTAGGTTAGGGTATGTTAGGTAAGGTTAGGTTAGGTTAGGTTAGGTTAGGTTAGGTTAGGTTGGGTTAGGTAAGGTTAGGTTAGGTTAAGATATGAACCGCGCTAAAACCGCATTAAACAATGTCACTTAGTGAGATGCTGTGTTTTTCACCATTACAAGTCGGGAACTGCGATATCTAATGTGAAAGCGCATGAAACCGTCGTAATCTTGTAGAAAACATTGTAAAGTAGCGAATAAAACGTTTTCTAACGATAGAAGTGCGAAGGTTCGGTTAGCTAGGTAGCGTCGTGAAACCACCAAAAACGATGTCATCTAACGAGATAGTGTTGTTTTATTGCGAGTACGAAACTGCGATAGGTGAAATATTGGGAAAGCACACAAAATGGCATGAACAAGCCAAATACTGCGTGTTGTACCGTTACAAGTGCGAAACTGCTATATTGTGACATTCTCGGTAAAGCGCATGCAAGTATCGTGAAACCTTAAAGAACGATGTCATTTAGCGAGATACAGCGTTCTGTACTGTAATAAGTTGGTGAGAAACTGTGAGGTCAAGCAAATATCGTAATTGTGAATGAAACAGTGTAATTGAGCGTCTTTAGATACAAGTGCGAATGTTAGGTTAGGTTGACATATCAACCGTCGTAAAACCGCATTAAACAATGTCACTTAGTGAGATGTAGTGTTTTTCAACATTACAAGTCGGGAACTACGATATCTAATGTGAAAGCGCATGAAACCGTCGTAATCTTGTAGAAAACATTGTAAAGTTGCGAGTAAAACGTTTTCTAACGATAGAAGTGCGGAGGTTAGGTTAGGTTAGGTTAGTTTAAGCTAGGCAGCGTCGTGAAACTACCAAAAACGACGTCATCTAACGAGATAGTGTTGTTTTATTGCGAGTAATAAACTGCGATAGGTGAAATGTGAAAGCACACAAAACGGCATGAACAAGCCAAATACTGCGTGTTGTACCATTACAAGTGCGAAACTGCTATGTGGTGACATTCTCGGTAAAGCGCATGCAAGTATCGTGAAACCTTAAAGAACGATGTCATTTAGCGAGATACAGCGTTCTGTACTGTAATAAGTTGGTGAGAAACTGTGAGGTCAAGCAAATATCGTAATTGTGAATGAAACAGTGTAAGTGAGCGTCTTTAGATACAAGTGCGAATGTTAGGTTAGGTTGACATATCAACCGTCGTAAAACCGCATTAAACAATGTCACTTAGTGAGATGTAGTGTTTTTCAACATTACAAGTCGGGAACTACGATATCTAATGTGAAAGCGCATGAAACCGTCGTAATCTTGTAGAAAACATTGTAAAGTTGCGAGTAAAACGTTTTCTAACGATAGAAGTGCGAAGGTTAGGTTAGGTTAGGTTAGTTTAGGCTAGGTAGCGTCGTGAAACTACCAAAAACGACGTCATCTAACGAGATAGTGTTGTTATATAGCGAGTATTAAACTGCGATAGGTGAAATGTTGTGAAAGCACACAAAACGGCATGAACAAGCCAAATACTGCGTGTTCTACCGTTACAAGTGCGAAACTGCTATATTGTGATATTCTCCTTAAAGCGCATGCAAGCATCGTGAAACCTTAAAGAACAATGTCATTTAGCGAGATACAGCGTTCTGTACTGCAATAAGTTGGTGAAAAACTGTGAGGTTATGCAAATATCGTAATTATGAACAAAACAGTGTAACGGAGCGTTTTTAGATACAAGTGCGAATGTTAGGTTAGGTTTAGATATGAACCGTCGTAAAACCGCATTAAACAATGTCAATTAGTGAGATGCAGTGTTTTTACCATTAAAAGTGGGGAACTGCGATATCTAATGTGAAAGCGCTTGCAACCGTCGTTAGGTTAGGTTAGGTTAGGTTAGGTTAGGTTTGGTTAGGTTAGGTTAGGTTAGGTTAGGTTAGATTAGGTTAGGTTGGGTTGAGTTGGGTTAGGTTAGGTTAGGTTAGGTTAGGTTAGGTTAGGTTACGTTAGGTTAGGTTAGGTTAGGTTACGTTAGGTGAGGTTAGGTTAGGTAAGGATAATTTGGTTAGGTTAGGTAAGGTTAGGTTAGGTTAGGTTAGGTTGGGTTGGGTGTTGTTGGGTTGGGTTGGGTTGGGTTAGGTTGGGTTAGGTTAGGTTAGGTTAGGTTACGTTAGGTTAGGTTACGTTAGGTTATGTTAGGTTAGGTTAGGTTAGGTTAGGTTACGTTAGGTTAGGTTAGGTCGGGTAAGGTTAGGTTACGTTAGAATAGGTTAGGTTAGGTTAGGTTACGTTAGGTTAGGTTAAGTTAGGTTAGGTTAGGTTAGGTTAGGTTAGGTTAGGTTAGCTTAGGTTAGGTTAGGTTGGGTTGGGTTGGGTTGGGTTAGGTTGGGTTAGGTTAGGTTAGGTTAGGTTGGGTTAGGTTAGTTTAGGTTAGGTTAGGTTAGGTTAGGTTGGGTTGGGTTGGTTAGGTTAGGTTAGGTTAGGTAAGGTTAGGTTAGATTAGGTTAGGTTAGGTTAGGTTAGGTTAGGTTAGGTTAGGTTAGGTTAGGTTAGGTTAGCTTAGGTTAGGTTAGGTTGGGTTGGGTTGGGTTGGGTTAGGTTGGGTTAGGTTAGGTTAGGTTAGGTTGGGTTAGGTTAGTTTAGGTTAGGTTAGGTTAGGTTAGGTTGGGTTGGGTTGGTTAGGTTAGGTTAGGTTAGGTAAGGTTAGGTTAGGTTAGGTTAGGTTACGTTAGGTTAAGGTATGAACCGTCGTAAAACCGCATTAAACAATGTCACTTAGTGAGATGCAGTGTTTTTCACTTTTACAAGTTGGGAACTGTGATATCTAATGTGAAAGCGCTTGAAACCGTCGTAATGTTGTAGAAAGCAATGTAAAGTAGCGAGTAAAACGTTTTCTAACGATAGAAGTGCGAAGGTTATGTTAGGTTGAGTTATGTTAGTTTAAGCTAGGTAGCGTCGTGAAACTACCAAAAACAACGTCATCTAACGAGATAGTGTTGTTTTATTGCGGGTACGAAACTGCGATAGGTGAAATGTTGTGAAAGCACACAAAACGGCATGAACAAGCCAAATACTGCGTGTTGTACCGTTACAAGTGCGAAACTGCTATGTTGTGATATTCTCGTTGAAGCGCATGCAAGCATCGTGAAACCTTAAAGAACGATGTCATTTAGCGAGATACAGCGTTCTGTACTGCAATAAGTTGGTGAAAAACTGTGAGGTTATGCAAATATCCTAATTGTGAACGAAACAGTGTAATAGAGCGTTTTTTAATACAAGTGCGAATGTTAGGTTAGGTTAAGATATGAACCGTCGTAAAACCGCATTAAACAATGTCACTTAGTGAGATGCAGTGTTTTTCACCATTACAAGTCGGGAACTGCGATACCTAATGTGAAAGCGCTTGCAAACGTCGTTAGGTTAGGTTAGGTTAGGTTACGTTAGGTTAGGTTAGGTTAGGTTAGGTTAGGTTAGGTTAGGTTAGGGTATGTTAGGTAAGGTTTGGTTAGGTTAGGTTAGGTTAGGTTGGGTTACGTTAGGTTAGGTTAGGTAAGGATAATTTGGTTAGGTTAGGTAAGGTTAGGTTAGGTTAGGTTAGGTTAGGTTGGGTTGGGTGTTGTTGGGTTGGGTTGGGTTAGGTTGGGTTAGGTTGGGTTAGGTTAGGTTAGGTTACGTTAGGTTAGGTTAGGTTAGGTTACGTTAGGTTATGTTAGGTTAGGTTAGGTTACGTTAGGTTAGGTTAGGTCAGGTAAGGTTAGGTTACGTTAGAATAGGTTAGGTTACGTTAGGTTAGGTTAAGTTAGGTTAGGTCTGGTTAGGTTAGGTTAGGTTAGCTTAGGTTAGGTTAGGTTGGGTTGGGTTTGGTTAGGTTGGGTTAGGTTAGGATAGGTTAGGTTAGGTTGGGTTAGGTTAGTTTAGGTTAGGTTAGGTTAGGTTGGGTTGGGTTGGGTTAGGTTAGGTTAGGTTAGGTAAGGTTAGGTTAGGTTAGGTTAGGTTACGTTAGGTTAAGGTATGAACCGTCGTAAAACCGCATTAAACAATGTAACTTAGCGAGATGCAGTGTTTTTCACCTTTACAAGTTGGGAACTGTGATATCTAATGTGAAAGCGCTTGAAACGGTCGTAATGTTGTAGAAAGCAATGTAAAGTAGCGAGTAAAACGTTTTCTAACGATAGAAGTGCGAAGGTCATGTTAGGTTGAGTTATGTTAGTTTAAGCTAGGTAGCGTCGTGAAACTACCAAAAACGACGTCATCTAACGAGATAGTGTTGTTGTATTGCGAGTATTAAACTGCGATAGGTGAAATGTTGTGAATGCACACAAAACGGCATGAACAAGCCAAATGCTGCGTGTTCTACCGTTACAAGTGCGAAACTGCTATATTGTGATATTCTCGTTAAAGCGCATGCAAGCATCGTGAAACCTTAAAGAACAATGTCATTTAGCGAGATACAGCGTTCTGTACTGCAATAAGTTGGTGAAAAACTGTGAGGTTATGCAAATATCGTAATTGTGAACGAAACAGTGTAATAGAGAGTTTTTCAATATAAGTACGATTGTTAGGTTAGGTCAAGATATGAACCGTCGTAAAACCGCATTAAACAATGTCACTTAGTGAGATGCAGTGTTTTTCACCATTACAAGTCGGGAACAGCGATATCTAATGTGAAAGCGCTTGCAAACGTCGTTAGGTTAGGTTAGGTTAGGTTAGGTTAGGTTAGGTTACGTTAGGTTAGGTTTGGTTAGGTTAGGTTAGGTTAGGTTAGGTTATGTTAGGTTAGGTTGGGTTAGGTAAGGTTAGGTTAGTTTAAGATATGAACCGCGCTAAAACCGCATTAAACAATGTCACTTATTGAGATGCTGTGTTTTTCACCATTACATGTCGGGAACTGCGATATCTAATGTGAAAGCGCATGAAACCGTCGTAATCTCGTAGAAAACATTGTAAAGTAGCGAATAAAACGTTTTCTAACGATAGAAGTGCGAAGGTCATGTTAGGTTGAGTTATGTTAGTTTAAGCTAGGTAGCGTCGTGAAACTACCAAAAACGACGTCATCTAACGAGATAGTGTTGTTGTATTGCGAGTATTAAACTGCGATAGGTGAAATGTTGTGAATGCACACAAAACGGCATGAACAAGCCAGATACTGCGTGTTGTACCGTTACAAGTGCGAAACTGCTATAATGTGATATTCTTGTTAAAGCGCATGCAAGCATCGTGAAACCTTAAAGAACGATGTCATTTAGCGAGATACAGCGTTCTGTACTGCAATAAGTTGGCGAAAAACTGTGAGCTTATGCAAATATCGTAATTGTGAACGAAACAGTGTAATAGAGCGTTTTTCAATACAAGTACGAATGTTAGGTTAGGTTAAGATATGAACCGTCGTAAAACCGCATTAAACAATGTCACTTAGTGAGATGCAGTGTTTTTCACCATTACAAGTCGGGAACTGCGATATCTAATGTGAAAGCGCTTGCAAACGTCGTTAGGTTAGGTTAGGTTAGGTTAGGTTAGGTTACGTTAGGTTAGGTTTGGTTAGGTTAGGTTAGGTTAGGTTAGGTTATGTTAGGTTAGGTTGGGTTAGGTGAGGTTAGGTTCGGTTAGGTTAAGATATGAACCGCGCTAAAACCACATTAAACAATGTCACTTAAGGAGATGCAGTGTTTTTCACCTTTACATGTTGGGAACTGCGATATCTAATGTGAAAGCGCTTGAAACCGTCGTAATGTTGTAGAAAGCAATGTAAAGTAGCGAGTAAAACGTTTTCTAACGATAGAAGTGCGAAGGTTATGTTAGGTTGAGTTATGTTAGTTTAAGCTAGGTAGCGTCGTGAAACCACCAAAAACGACGTCATCTAACGAGATAGTGTTGTTTTATTGCGAGTACGAAACTGCGATAGGTAAAATGTTGTGAAAGCACACAAAACGGCATGAACAAGCCAAATACTGCGTGTTGTACCGTTACAAGTGCGAAAGTGCTATGTTGTGACATTCTCGGTAAAGCGCATGCAAGTATCGTGAAACCTTAGGGAACGATGTCATTTAGCGAGATACAGCGTTCTGTACTGTAATAAGTTGGTGAGAAACTGTGAGGTCAAGCAAATATCGTAATTGTGAACGAAACAGTGTAATTGAGCGTCTTTAGATACAAGAGCGAATGTTAGGTTAGGTTAAGATATGAACCGTCGTAAAACCGCATTAAACAATGTCAATTAGTGAGATGCAGTGTTTTTCATCATTAAAAGTGGGGAACTGCGATATCTAATGTGAAAGCGCTTGCAACCGTCGTTAGGTTAGGTTAGGTTAGGTTAGGTTAGGTTTGGTTAGGTTAGGTTAGGTTAGGTTAGATTAGGTTAGGTTGGGTTGAGTTGAGTTGGGTTAGGTTAGGTTAGGTTAGGTTAGGTTGGGTTAGGTTAGATTAGGTTAGGCTAGGTTACGTTAGGTTAGGTTAGGTTAGGTTACGTTAGGTTAGGTTAGGTTAGGTAAGGATAATTTGGTTAGGTTAGGTAAGGTTAGGTTAGGTTAGGTTAGGTTGGGTTGGGTGTCGTTGGGTTGGGTTGGGTTAGATTGGGTTAGGTTAGGTTAGCTTACGTTAGGTTAGGTTAGGTTAGGTTACGTTAGGTTATGTTAGGTTAGGTTAGGTTGCGTTAGGTTAGGTTAGGTCAGGTAAGGTTAGGTTACGTTAGAATAGGTTAGGTTAGGTTACGTTAGGTTAGGTTAAGTTAGGTTAGGTTAGGTTTGGTTAGGTTAGGTTAGGTTAGCTTAGGTTAGGTTAGGTTGGGTTGGGTTGGGTTAGGTTAGGTTGGGTTAGGTTAGGTTAGGTTAGGTTAGGTTGGGTTAGGTTAGTTTAGGTTAGGTTAGGTTAGGTTAGGTTGGGTTGGGTTGGCTTAAGTTAGGTTAGGGTGGTAAGGTTAGGTTAGGTTAGGTTAGGTTAGGGTACGTTAGGTTAAGGTATGAACCGTCGTAAAACCGCATTAAACAATGTCACTTAGTGAGATGCAGTGTTTTTCACCTTTACAAGTTGGGAACTGTGATATCTAATGTGAAAGCGCTTGAAACCGTCGTAATGTTGTAGAAAGCAATGTAAAGTAGCGAGTAAAACGTTTTCTAACGATAGAAGTGCGAAAGTTATGTTAGGTTGAGTTATGTTAGTTTAAGCTAGGTAGCGTCGTGAAACTACCAAAAACAACGTCATCTAACGAGATAGTGTTGTTTTATTGCGAGTTCGAAACTGCGATAGGTGAAATGTTGTGAAAGCACACAAAACGGCATGAACAAGCCAAATACTGCGTGTTGTACCGTTACAAGTGCGAAACTGCTATGTTGTGATATTCTCGTTAAAGCACATGCAAGCATCGTGAAACCCTAAAGAACGATGTCATTTAGCGAGATACAGCGTTCTGTACTGCATTAAGTTGGTGAAAAACTGTGAGGTTATGCAAATATCCTAATTGTGAACGAAACAGTGTAATAGAGCGTTTTTTAATACAAGTGAGAATGTTAGGTTAGGTTGACATATCAACCGTCGTAAAACCGCATTAAACAATCTCACTTAGTGAGATGTAGTGTTTTTCAACATTACAACTCGGGAACTACGATATCTAATGTGAAAGCGCATGAAACCGTCGTAATCTTGTAGAAAACATTGTAAAGTTGCGAATAAAACGTTTTCTAACGATAGAAGTGCGAAGGTTAGGTTAGGTTAGGTTAGGTTAAGCTAGGTAGCGGCGTGAAACTACCAAAAACGACGTCATCTAACGAGATAGTGTTGTTTTATTGCGAGTATTAAACTGCGATAGGTGAAATGTTGTGAAAGCACACAAAACGGAATGAACAAGCCAAATACTGCGTGTTCTACCGTTACAAGTGCGAAACTGCTATATTGTGATATTCTCGTTAAAGCGCATGCAAGCATCGTGAAACCTTGAAGAACAATGTCATTTAGCGAGATACAGCGTTCTGTACTGCAATAAGTTGGTGAAAAACTGGGAGGTTATGCAAATATCGTAATTGTGAACAAAACAGTGTAATAGAGCGTTTTTAGATACAAGTGCGAATGTTAGGTTAGGTTAAGATATGAACCGTCGTAAAACCGCATTAAACAATGTCAATTAGTGAGATGCAGTGTTTTTCACCATTAAAAGTGGGGAACTGCGATATCTAATGTGAAAGCGCTTGCAACCGTCGTTAGGTTAGGTTAGGTTAGGTTATGTTAGGTTAGGTTAGGTTTGGTTAGGTTAGGTTAGGTTAGGTTAGATTAGGTTAGGTTGGGTTGAGTTGGGTTAGGTTAGGTTAGGTTAGGTTAGGTTGGGTTAGGTTAGGTTAGGTTAGGTTAGGTTACGTTAGGTTAGGTTAGGTTACGTTAGGTTAGGTTAGGTTAGGTTACGTTAGGTTAGGTTAGGTTAGGTAAGGATAATTTGGTTAGGTTAGGTAAGGTTAGGTTAGGTTAGGTTAGGTTGGGTTGGGTGTTGTTGGGTTGGGTTGGGTTGGGTTAGGTTGGGTTAGGTTAGGTTAGGTTACGTTAGGTTAGGTTAGGTTAGGTTACGTTAGGTTATGTTAGGTTAGGTTAGGTTGCGTTAGGTTAGGTTAGGTCAGGTAAGGTTAGGTTACGTTAGAATAGGTTAGGTTAGGTTACGTTAGGTTAGGTTAAGTTAGGTTAGGTTAGGTTTGGTTAGGTTAGGTGAGGTTAGCTTAAGTTAGGTTAGGTTGGGTTGGGTTGGGTTAGGTTGGGTTAGGTTAGGTTAGGTTAGGTTAGGTTGGGTTAGGTTAGTTTAGGTTAGGTTAGGTTAGGTTGGGTTGGGTTGGCTTAGGTTAGGTTAGGGTGGTAAGGTTAGGTTAGGTTAGGTTAGGTTACGTTAGGTTAAGGTATGAACCGTCGTAAAACCGCATTAAACAATGCCACTTAGTGAGATGCAGTGTTTTTCACCTTTACAAGTTGGGAACTGTGATATCTAATGTGAAAGCGCTTGAAACCGTCGTAATGTTGTAGAAAGCAATGCAAAGTAGCGAGTAAAACGTTTTCTAACGATAGAAGTGCGAAAGTTATGTTAGGTTGAGTTATGTTAGTTTAAGCTAGGTAGCGTCGTGAAACTACCAAAAACAACGTCATCTAACGAGATAGTGTTGTTTTATTGCGAGTACGAAACTGCGATAGGTGAAATGTTGTGAAAGCACAAAAAACGGCATGAACAAGCCAAATACTGCGTGTTGTACCGTTACAAGTGCGAAACTGCTATCTTGTGATATTCTCGGTAAAGCGCATGCAAGCATCGTGAAACCTTAAAGAACGATGTCATTTAGCGAGATACAGCGTTCTGTACTGCAATAAGTTGGTGAAAAACTGTGAGGTTATGCAAATATCCTAATTGTGAACGAAACAGTGTAATAGAGCGTTTTTTAATACAAGTGCGAATGTTAGGTTAGGTTAAGATATGAACCGTCGTAAAACCGCATTAAACAATGTCACTTAGTGAGATGCAGTGTTTTTCACCATTACAAGTCGGGAACTGCGATACCTAATGTGAAAGCGCTTGCAAACGTCGTTAGGTTAGGTTAGGTTAGGTTAGGTTAGGTTACGTTAGGTTAGGTTAGGTTAGGTTAGGTTAGGTTAGGGTATGTTAGGTAAGGTTTGGTTAGGTTAGGTTAGGTTAGGTTGGGTTACGTTAGGTTAGGTTAGGTTAGGTAAGGATAATTTGGTTAGGTTAGGTAAGGTTAGGTTAGGTTAGGTTAGGTTAGGTTGGGTTGGGTGTTGTTGGGTTGGGTTGGGTTAGGTTGGGTTAGGTTGGGTTAGGTTAGGTTAGGTTACGTTAGGTTAGGTTAGGTTAGGTTACGTTAGGTTATGTTAGGTTAGGTTAGGTTACGTTAGGTTAGGTTAGGTCAGGTAAGGTTAGGTTACGTTAGAATAGGTTAGGTTACGTTAGGTTAGGTCAAGTTAGGTTAGGTTTGGTTAGGTTAGGTTAGGTTAGCTTAGGTTAGGTTAGGTTGGGTTGGGTTTGGTTAGGTTGGGTTAGGTTAGGTTAGGTTAGGTTGGGTTAGGTTAGTTTAGGTTAGGTTAGGTTAGGTTGGGTTGGGTTGGGTTAGGTTAGGTTAGGTTAGGTAAGGTTAGGTTAGGTTAGGTTAGGTTACGTTAGGTTAAGGTATGAACCGTCGTAAAACCGCATTAAACAATGTCACTTAGCGAGATGCAGTGTTTTTCACCTTTACAAGTTGGGAACTGTGATATCTAATGTGAAAGCGCTTGAAACGGTCGTAATGTTGTAGAAAGCAATGTAAAGTAGCGAGTAAAACGTTTTCTAACGATAGAAGTGCGAAGGTCATGTTAGGTTGAGTTATGTTAGTTTAAGCTAGGTAGCGTCGTGAAACTACCAAAAACGACGTCATCTAACGAGATAGTGTTGTTGTATTGCGAGTATTAAACTGCGATAGGTGAAATGTTGTGAATGCACACAAAACGGCATGAACAAGCCAAATACTGCGTGTTCTACCGTTACAAGTGCGAAACTGCTATATTGTGATATTCTCGTTAAAGCGCATGCAAGCATCGTGAAACCTTAAAGAACAATGTCATTTAGCGAGATACAGCGTTCTGTACTGCAATAAGTTGGTGAAAAACTGTGAGGTTATGCAAATATCGTAATTGTGAACGAAACAGTGTAATAGAGAGTTTTTCAATATAAGTACGATTGTTAGGTTAGGTCAAGATATGAACCGTCGTAAAACCGCATTAAACAATGTCACTTAGTGAGATGCAGTGTTTTTCACCATTACAAGTCGGGAACTGCGATATCTAATGTGAAAGCGCTTGCAAACGTCGTTAGGTTAGGTTAGGTTAGGTTAGGTTAGGTTACGTTAGGTTAGGTTTGGTTAGGTTAGGTTAGGTTAGGTTAGGTTATGTTAGGTTAGGTTGGGTTAGGTGAGGTTAGGTTCGGTTAGGTTAAGATATGAACCGCGCTAAAACCACATTAAACAATGTCACTTAGTGAGATGCAGTGTTTTTCACCTTTACATGTTGGGAACTGCGATATCTAATGTGAAAGCGCTTGAAACCGTCGTAATGTTGTAGAAAGCAATGTAAAGTAGCGAGTAAAACGTTTTCTAACGATAGAAGTGCGAAGGTTATGTTAGGTTGAGTTATGTTAGTTTAAGCTAGGTAGCGTCGTGAAACCACCAAAAACGACGTCATCTAACGAGATAGTGTTGTTTTATTGCGAGTACGAAACTGCGATAGGTAAAATGTTGTGAAAGCACACAAAACGGCATGAACAAGCCAAATACTGCGTGTTGTACCGTTACAAGTGCGAAAGTGCTATGTTGTGACATTCTCGGTAAAGCGCATGCAAGTATCGTGAAACCTTAAAGAACGATGTCATTTAGCGAGATACAGCGTTCTGTACTGTAATAAGTTGGTGAGAAACTGTGAGGTCAAGCAAATATCGTAATTGTGAACGAAACAGTGTAATTGAGCGTCTTTAGATACAAGTGCGAATGTTAGGTTAGGTTAAGATATGAACCGTCGTAAAACCGCATTAAACAATGTCAATTAGTGAGATGCAGTGTTTTTCATCATTAAAAGTGGGGAACTGCGATATCTAATGTGAAAGCGCTTGCAACCGTCGTTAGGTTAGGTTAGGTTAGGTTAGGTTAGGTTTGGTTAGGTTAGGTTAGGTTAGGTTAGATTAGGTTAGGTTGGGTTGAGTTGAGTTGGGTTAGGTTAGGTTAGGTTAGGTTAGGTTGGGTTAGGTTAGATTAGGTTAGGCTAGGTTACGTTAGGTTAGGTTAGGTTACGTTAGGTTAGGTTAGGTTAGGTTACGTTAGGTTAGGTTAGGTTAGGTAAGGATAATTTGGTTAGGTTAGGTAAGGTTAGGTTAGGTTAGGTTAGGTTGGGTTGGGTGTTGTTGGGTTGGGTTGGGTTAGATTGGGTTAGGTTAGGTTAGCTTACGTTAGGTTAGGTTAGGTTAGGTTACGTTAGGTTATGTTAGGTTAGGTTAGGTTGCGTTAGGTTAGGTTAGGTCAGGTAAGGTTAGGTTACGTTAGAATAGGTTAGGTTAGGTTAGGTTACGTTAGGTTAGGTTAAGTTAGGTTAGGTTAGGTTTGGTTAGGTTAGGTTAGGTTAGCTTAGGTTAGGTTAGGTTGGGTTGGGTTGGGTTAGGTTAGGTTGGGTTAGGTTAGGTTAGGTTAGGTTAGGTTGGGTTAGGTTAGTTTAGGCTAGGTTAGGTTAGGTTAGGTTGGGTTGGGTTGGCTTAAGTTAGGTTAGGGTGGTAAGGTTAGGTTAGGTTAGGTTAGGTTACGTTAGGTTAAGGTATGAACCGTCGTAAAACCGCATTAAACAATGTCACTTAGTGAGATGCAGTGTTTTTCACCTTTACAAGTTGGGAACTGTGATATCTAATGTGAAAGCGCTTGAAACCGTCGTAATGTTGTAGAAAGCAATGTAAAGTAGCGAGTAAAACGTTTTCTAACGATAGAAGTGCGAAAGTTATGTTAGGTTGAGTTATGTTAGTTTAAGCTAGGTAGCGTCGTGAAACTACCAAAAACAACGTCATCTAACGAGATAGTGTTGTTTTATTGCGAGTTCGAAACTGCGATAGGTGAAATGTTGTGAAAGCACACAAAACGGCATGAACAAGCCAAATACTGCGTGTTGTACCGTTACAAGTGCGAAACTGCTATGTTGTGATATTCTCGTTAAAGCGCATGCAAGCATCGTGAAACCCTAAAGAACGATGTCATTTAGCGAGATACAGCGTTCTGTACTGCATTAAGTTGGTGAAAAACTGTGAGGTTATGCAAATATCCTAATTGTGAACGAAACAGTGTAATAGAGCGTTTTTTAATACAAGTGAGAATGTTAGGTTAGGTTAAGATATGAACCGTCGTAAAACCGCATTAAACAATGTCACTTAGTGAGATGCAGTGTTTTTCACCATTACAAGTCGGGAACTGCGATATCTAGTGTGAAAGCGCATGAAACCGTCGTAATCTTGTAGAAAACATTGTAAAGTTGCGAGTAAAACGTTTTCTAACGATAGAAGTGCGAAGGTTAGCTTGAGTTATGTTAGTTTAAGCTATGTAGCGTCGTGAGACCACCAAAAACGACGTCATTTAACGAGATAGTGTTGTTTTATTGCGAGTACGAAACTGCGATAGGTAAAATGTTGTGAAAGCACACAAAACGGCATGAACAAGCCAAATACTGCGTGTTGTACCGTTACAAGTGCGAAACTGCTATGTTGTGACATTCTCGGTAAAGCGCATGCAAGTATTATGAAACCTTAAAGAACGATGTCCTTTAGCGAGATACAGCGTTTTGTACTGTAATAAGTTGGTGAGAAACTGTGAGGTCAAGCAAATATCGTAATTGTGAACGAAACAGTGTAATTGAGCGTCTTTAGATACAAGTGCGAATGTTAGGTTAGGTTGACATATGAACCGTCGTAAAACCGCATTAAACAATCTCACTTAGTGAGATGTAGTGTTATTCAACATTACAACTCGGGAACTACGATATCTAATGTGAAAGCGCATGAAACCGTCGTAATCTTGTAGAAAACATTGTAAAGTTGCGAAAAAAACGTTTTCTAACGATAGAAGTGCGAAGGTTAGGTTAGGTTAGGTTAGGTTAAGCTAGGTAGCGGCGTGAAACTACCAAAAACGACGTCATCTAACGAGATAGTGTTGTTTTATTGCGAGTATTAAACTGCGATAGGTGAAATGTTGTGAAAGCACACAAAACGGAATGAACAAGCCAAATACTGCGTGTTCTACCGTTACAAGTGCGAAACTGCTATATTGTGATATTCTCGTTAAAGCGCATGCAAGCATCGTGAAACCTTAAAGAACAATGTCATTTAGCGAGATACAGCGTTCTGTACTGCAATAAGTTGGTGAAAAACTGGGAGGTTATGCAAATATCGTAATTGTGAACAAAACAGTGTAATAGAGCGTTTTTAGATACAAGTGCGAATGTTAGGTTAGGTTAAGATATGAACCGTCGTAAAACCGCATTAAACAATGTCAATTAGTGAGATGCAGTGTTTTTCACCATTAAAAGTGGGGAATTGCGATATCTAATGTGAAAGCGCTTGCAACCGTCGTTAGGTTAGGTTAGGTTAGGTTAGGTTAGGTTAGGTTTGGTTAGGTTAGGTTAGGTTAGGTTAGATTAGGTTAGGTTGGGTTGAGTTGGGTTAGGTTAGGTTAGGTTAGGTTAAGATATGAACCGCGCTAAAACCACATTAAACAATGTCACTTAGTGAGATGCAGTGTTTTTCACCTTTACATGTTGGGAACTGCGATATCTAATGTGAAAGCGCTTGAAACCGTCGTAATGTTGTAGAAAGCAATGTAAAGTAGCGAGTAAAACGTTTTCTAACGATAGAAGTGCGAAGGTTATGTTAGGTTGAGTTATGTTAGTTTAAGCTAGGTAGCGTCGTGAAACCACCAAAAACGACGTCATCTAACGAGATAGTGTTGTTTTATTGCGAGTACGAAACTGCGATAGGTAAAATGTTGTGAAAGCACACAAAACGGCATGAACAAGCCAAATACTGCGTGTTGTACCGTTACAAGTGCGAAAGTGCTATGTTGTGACATTCTCGGTAAAGCGCATGCAAGTATCGTGAAACCTTAAAGAACGATGTCATTTAGCGAGATACAGCGTTCTGTACTGTAATAAGTTGGTGAGAAACTGTGAGGTCAAGCAAATATCGTAATTGTGAACGAAACAGTGTAATTGAGCGTCTTTAGATACAAGTGCGAATGTTAGGTTAGGTTAAGATATGAACCGTCGTAAAACCGCATTAAACAATGTCAATTAGTGAGATGCAGTGTTTTTCATCATTAAAAGTGGGGAACTGCGATATCTAATGTGAAAGCGCTTGCAACCGTCGTTAGGTTAGGTTAGGTTAGGTTAGGTTAGGTTTGGTTAGGTTAGGTTAGGTTAGGTTAGATTAGGTTAGGTTGGGTTGAGTTGAGTTGGGTTAGGTTAGGTTAGGTTAGGTTAGGTTGGGTTAGGTTAGATTAGGTTAGGCTAGGTTACGTTAGGTTAGGTTAGGTTACGTTAGGTTAGGTTAGGTTAGGTTACGTTAGGTTAGGTTAGGTTAGGTAAGGATAATTTGGTTAGGTTAGGTAAGGTTAGGTTAGGTTAGGTTAGGTTGGGTTGGGTGTTGTTGGGTTGGGTTGGGTTAGATTGGGTTAGGTTAGGTTAGCTTACGTTAGGTTAGGTTAGGTTAGGTTACGTTAGGTTATGTTAGGTTAGGTTAGGTTGCGTTAGGTTAGGTTAGGTCAGGTAAGGTTAGGTTACGTTAGAATAGGTTAGGTTAGGTTAGGTTACGTTAGGTTAGGTTAAGTTAGGTTAGGTTAGGTTTGGTTAGGTTAGGTTAGGTTAGCTTAGGTTAGGTTAGGTTGGGTTGGGTTGGGTTAGGTTAGGTTGGGTTAGGTTAGGTTAGGTTAGGTTAGGTTGGGTTAGGTTAGTTTAGGCTAGGTTAGGTTAGGTTAGGTTGGGTTGGGTTGGCTTAAGTTAGGTTAGGGTGGTAAGGTTAGGTTAGGTTAGGTTAGGTTACGTTAGGTTAAGGTATGAACCGTCGTAAAACCGCATTAAACAATGTCACTTAGTGAGATGCAGTGTTTTTCACCTTTACAAGTTGGGAACTGTGATATCTAATGTGAAAGCGCTTGAAACCGTCGTAATGTTGTAGAAAGCAATGTAAAGTAGCGAGTAAAACGTTTTCTAACGATAGAAGTGCGAAAGTTATGTTAGGTTGAGTTATGTTAGTTTAAGCTAGGTAGCGTCGTGAAACTACCAAAAACAACGTCATCTAACGAGATAGTGTTGTTTTATTGCGAGTTCGAAACTGCGATAGGTGAAATGTTGTGAAAGCACACAAAACGGCATGAACAAGCCAAATACTGCGTGTTGTACCGTTACAAGTGCGAAACTGCTATGTTGTGATATTCTCGTTAAAGCGCATGCAAGCATCGTGAAACCCTAAAGAACGATGTCATTTAGCGAGATACAGCGTTCTGTACTGCATTAAGTTGGTGAAAAACTGTGAGGTTATGCAAATATCCTAATTGTGAACGAAACAGTGTAATAGAGCGTTTTTTAATACAAGTGAGAATGTTAGGTTAGGTTAAGATATGAACCGTCGTAAAACCGCATTAAACAATGTCACTTAGTGAGATGCAGTGTTTTTCACCATTACAAGTCGGGAACTGCGATATCTAGTGTGAAAGCGCATGAAACCGTCGTAATCTTGTAGAAAACATTGTAAAGTTGCGAGTAAAACGTTTTCTAACGATAGAAGTGCGAAGGTTAGCTTGAGTTATGTTAGTTTAAGCTATGTAGCGTCGTGAGACCACCAAAAACGACGTCATTTAACGAGATAGTGTTGTTTTATTGCGAGTACGAAACTGCGATAGGTAAAATGTTGTGAAAGCACACAAAACGGCATGAACAAGCCAAATACTGCGTGTTGTACCGTTACAAGTGCGAAACTGCTATGTTGTGACATTCTCGGTAAAGCGCATGCAAGTATTATGAAACCTTAAAGAACGATGTCCTTTAGCGAGATACAGCGTTTTGTACTGTAATAAGTTGGTGAGAAACTGTGAGGTCAAGCAAATATCGTAATTGTGAACGAAACAGTGTAATTGAGCGTCTTTAGATACAAGTGCGAATGTTAGGTTAGGTTGACATATGAACCGTCGTAAAACCGCATTAAACAATCTCACTTAGTGAGATGTAGTGTTATTCAACATTACAACTCGGGAACTACGATATCTAATGTGAAAGCGCATGAAACCGTCGTAATCTTGTAGAAAACATTGTAAAGTTGCGAAAAAAACGTTTTCTAACGATAGAAGTGCGAAGGTTAGGTTAGGTTAGGTTAGGTTAAGCTAGGTAGCGGCGTGAAACTACCAAAAACGACGTCATCTAACGAGATAGTGTTGTTTTATTGCGAGTATTAAACTGCGATAGGTGAAATGTTGTGAAAGCACACAAAACGGAATGAACAAGCCAAATACTGCGTGTTCTACCGTTACAAGTGCGAAACTGCTATATTGTGATATTCTCGTTAAAGCGCATGCAAGCATCGTGAAACCTTAAAGAACAATGTCATTTAGCGAGATACAGCGTTCTGTACTGCAATAAGTTGGTGAAAAACTGGGAGGTTATGCAAATATCGTAATTGTGAACAAAACAGTGTAATAGAGCGTTTTTAGATACAAGTGCGAATGTTAGGTTAGGTTAAGATATGAACCGTCGTAAAACCGCATTAAACAATGTCAATTAGTGAGATGCAGTGTTTTTCACCATTAAAAGTGGGGAATTGCGATATCTAATGTGAAAGCGCTTGCAACCGTCGTTAGGTTAGGTTAGGTTAGGTTAGGTTAGGTTAGGTTTGGTTAGGTTAGGTTAGGTTAGGTTAGATTAGGTTAGGTTGGGTTGAGTTGGGTTAGGTTAGGTTAGGTTAGGTTAGGTTGGGTTAGGTTAGGTTAGGTTAGGTTAGGTTACGTTAGGTTAGGTTAGGTTACGTTAGGTTAGGTTAGGTTAGGTTACGTTAGGTTAGGTTAGGTAAGGTAAGGATAATTTGGTTAGGTTAGGTAAGGTTAGGTTAGATTAGGTTAGGTTGGGTTGGGTGTTGTTGGGTTGGGTTGGGTTGGGTTAGGTTGGGTTAGGTTAGGTTAGGTTACGTTAGGTTAGGTTAGGTTAGGTTACGTTAGGTTATGTTAGGTTAGGTTAGGTTGCGTTAGGTTAGGTTAGGTCAGGTAAGGTTAGGTTACGTTAGGTTAGGTTAAGTTAGGTTAGGTTAGGTTTGGTTAGGTTAGGTGAGGTTAGCTTAAGTTAGGTTAGGTTGGGTTGGGTTGGGTTAGGTTGGGTTAGGTTAGGTTGGGTTAGGTTAGTTTAGGTTAGGTTAGGTTAGGTTAGGTTGGGTTGGGTTGGCTTAGGTTAGGTTAGGGTGGTAAGGTTAGGTTAGGTTAGGTTAGGTTACGTTAGGTTAAGGTATGAACCGTCGTAAAACCGCATTAAACAATGTCACTTAGTGAGATGCAGTGTTTTTCACCTTTACAAGTTGGGAACTGTGATATCTAATGTGAAAGCGCTTGAAACCGTCGTAATGTTGTAGAAAGCAATGCAAAGTAGCGAGTAAAACGTTTTCTAACGATAGAAGTGCGAAAGTTATGTTAGGTTGAGTTATGTTAGTTTAAGCTAGGTAGCGTCGTGAAACTACCAAAAACAACGTCATCTAACGAGATAGTGTTGTTTTATTGCGAGTACGAAACTGCGATAGGTGAAATGTTGTGAAAGCACAAAAAACGGCATGAACAAGCCAAATACTGCGTGTTGTACCGTTACAAGTGCGAAACTGCTATCTTGTGATATTCTCGGTAAAGCGCATGCAAGCATCGTGAAACCTTAAAGAACGATGTCATTTAGCGAGATACAGCGTTCTGTACTGCAATAAGTTGGCGAAAAACTGTGAGGTTATGCAAATATCCTAATTGTGAACGAAACAGTGTAATAGAGCGTTTTTTAATACAAGTGCGAATGTTAGGTTAGGTTAAGATATGAACCGTCGTAAAACCGCATTAAGCAATGTCACTTAGTGAGATGCAGTGTTTTTCACCATTACAAGTCGGGAACTGCGATATCTAATGTGAAAGCGCATGAAACCGTCGTAATCTTGTAGAAAACATTGTAAAGTTGCGAGTAAAACGTTTTCTAACGATAGAAGTGCGAAGGTTAGCTTGAGTTATGTTAGTTTAAGCTATGTAGCGTCGTGAGACCACCAAAAAGGACGTCATCTAACGAGATAGTGTTGTTTTATTGCATGTACGAAACTGCAATAGGTGAAATGTTGTGAAAGTACACAAAACGGCTTGAACAAGCCAGATACTGCGTGTTGTACCGTTACAAGTGCGAAACTGCTTTATTGCGATATTCTCGTTAAAGCGCATGCAAGTATCGTGAAACCTTAAAGAACGATGTCATTTAGCGAGATACAGCGTTCTGTACTGTAATAAGTTGGTGAGAAACTGTGAGTTCAAGCAAATATCGTAATTGTGAACGAAACAGTGGAATTGGGCGTATTTAGATACAAGTGCGAATGTTAGGTTAGGTTGAGATATCAACCGTCGTAAAACCGCATTAAACAATGTCACTTAGTGAGATGTAGTGTTTTTCAACATTACAAGTCGGGAACTACGATATCTAATGTGAAAGCGCATGAAACCGTCGTAATGTTGTAGAAAGCAATGTAAAGTAGCGAGTAAAACGTTTTCTAACGATAGAAGTGCGAAGGTTATGTTAGGTTGAGTTATGTTAGTTTAAGCTACGTAGCGTCGTGAAACCACCAAAAACGACGTCATCTAACGAGATAGTGTTGTTTTATTGCGAGTACGAAACTGCGATAGGTAAAATGTTGTGAAAGCACACAAAACGGCATGAACAAGCCAAATACTGCGTGTTGTACCGTTACAAGTGCGAAACTGCTATGTTGTGACATTCTCGGTAAAGCGCATGCAAGTATCGTGAAACCTTAAAGAACGATGTCATTTAGCGTGATACAGCGTTCTGTACTGTAATAGGTTGGTGAGAAACTGTGAGGTCAAGCAAATATCGTAATTGTGAACGAAACAGTGTAATTGAGCGTATTTAGATACAAGTGCGAATGTTAGGTTAGGTTGAGATATCAACCGTCGTAAAACCGCATTAAACAATGTCACTTAGTGAGATGTAGTGTTTTTCAACATTACAAGTCGGGAACTACGATATCTAATGTGAAAGCGCATGAAACCGTCGTAATCTTGTAGAAAACATTGTAAAGTTGCGAGTAAAACGTTTTCTAACGATAGAAGTGCGAAGGTTAGCTTGAGTTATGTTAGTTTAAGCTATGTAGCGTCGTGAGACCACCAAAAAGGACGTCATCTAACGAGATAGTGTTGTTTTCTTGCATGTACGAAACTGCAATAGGTGAAATGTTGTGAAAGTACACAAAACGGCTTGAACAAGCCAGATACTGCGTGTTGTACCGTTACAAGTGCGAAACTGCTATAATGTGATATTCTTGTTAAAGCGCATGCAAGCATCGTGAAACCTTAAAGAACGATGTCATTTAGCGAGATACAGCGTTCTGTACTGCAATAAGTTGGTGAAAAACTGTGAGGTTATGCAAATATCGTAATTGTGAACGAAACAGTGTATTAGAGCGTTTTTCAATACAAGTACGAATGTTAGGTTAGGTTAAGATATGAGCCGTCGTAAAACCGCATTAAACAATGTCACTTAGTGAGATGCAGTGTTTTTCACCATTACAAGTCGGGAACTGCGATATCTAATGTGAAAGCGCTTGCAAACGTCGTTAGGTTAGGTTAGGTTAGGTTAGGTTAGGTTACGTTGGGTTAGGTTTGGTTAGGTTAGGTTAGGTTATGTTAGGTTAGGTTGGGTTAGGTTAGGTTAGGTTAGGTTAAGATATGAACCGCGCTAAAACCGCATTAAACAATGTCACTTAGTGAGATGCAGTGTTTTTCACCTTTACAAGTTGGGAACTGCGATATCTAATGTGAAAGCGCTTGAAACCGTCGTAATGTTGTAGAAAGCAATGTAAAGTAGCGATTAAAACGTTTTCTAACGATAGAAGTGCGAAAGTTATGTTAGGTTGAGTTATGTTAGTTTAAGCTAGGTAGCGTCGTGAAACCACCAAAAACGACGTCATCTAACGAGATAGTGTTGTTTTATTCCGAGTACGAAACTGCGATAGGTAAAATGTTGTGAAAGCACACAAAACGGCATGAACAAGCCAAATACTGCGTGTTGTACCGTTACAAGTGCGAAACTGCTATGTTGTGACATTCTCGGTAAAGCGCATGCAAGTATCGTGAAACCTTAAAGAACGATGTCATTTAGCGAGATACAGCGTTGTGTACTGTAATAAGTTGGTGAGAAACTGTGAGGTCAAGCAAATATCGTAATTGTGAACGAAACAGTGTAATTGAGCGTCTTTAGATACAAGTGCGAATGTTAGGTTAGGTTGACAAATCAACCGTCGTAAAACCGCATTAAACAATGTCACTTGGTGAGATGTAGTGTTTTTCAACATTACAAGTCGGGAACTACGATATCTAATGTGAAAGCGCATGAAACCGTCGTAATCTTGTAGAAAACATTGTAAAGTGGCGAGTAAAACGTTTTGTAACGATAGAAGTGCGAAGGTTAGGTTAGGTTAGGTTAGTTTAAGCTAGGTAACGTCGTGAAACTACCAAAAACGACGTCATCTAACGAGATAGTGTTGTTTTATTGCGAGTATTAAACTGCGATAGGTGAAATGTTGTGAAAGCACACAAAACGGCATGAACAAGCCAAATACTGCGTGTTCTACCGTTACAAGTGCGAAACTGCTATATTGTGATATTCTCGTTAAAGCGCATGCAAGCATCGTGAAACCTTAAAGAACAATGTCATTTAGCGAGATACAGCGTTCTGTACTGCAATAAGTCTGTGAAAAACTGTGAGGTTATGCAAATATCGTAATTGTGAACGAAACAGTGTAATAGAGCGTTTTTCAATACAAGTACGAATGTTAGGTTAGGTTAAGATATGAAATGTCGTAAAACCGCATTAAACAATGTCACTTAGTGAGATGCAGTGTTTTTCACCATTACAAGTCGGGAACTGCGATATCTAATGTGAAAGCGCTTGCAAACGTCGTTAGGTTAGGTTAGGTTAGGTTAGGTTACGTTAGGTTAGGTTTGGTTAGGTTAGGTTAGGTTAGGTTATGTTAGGTTAGGTTGGGTTAGGTTAGGTTAGGTTAAGATATGAACCGCGCTAAAACCGCATTAAACAATGTCACTTAGTGAGATGCAGTGTTTTTCACCTTTACAAGATGATAACTGCGATATCTAATGTGAAAGCGCTTCAAACCGTCGTTATGTTATAGAAAGCATTGTAAAGTAGCGAGTAAAACGTTTTCTAACGATAGAAGTGCGAAGGTTATGTTAGGTTGAGTTATGTTAGTTTAAGCTAGGTAGCGTCGTGAAACCACCAAAAACGACGTCATTTAACGAGATAGTGTTGTTTTATTGCGAGTACGAAACTGCGATAGGTAAAATGTTGTGAAAGCACACAAAACGGCATGAACAAGCCAAATACTGCGTGTTGTACCGTTACAAGTGCGAAACTGCTATGTTGTGACATTCTCGGTAAAGCGCATGCAAGTATCATGAAACCTTAAAGAACGATGTCCTTTAGCGAGATACAGCGTTCTGTACTGTAATAAGTTGGTGAGAAACTGTGAGGTCAAGCAAATATCGTAATTGTGAACGAAACAGTGTAATTGAGCGTCTTTAGATACAAGTGCGAATGTTAGGTTAGGTTGACATATCAACCGTCGTAAAACCGCATTAAACAATCTCACTTAGTGAGATGTAGTGTTTTTCAACATTACAAGTCGGGAACTACGATATCTAATGTGAAAGCGCATGAAACCGTCGTAATCTTGTAGAAAACATTGTAAAGTTGCGAATAAAACGTTTTCTAACGATAGAAGTGCGAAGGTTAGGTTAGGTTACGTTAGGTTAAGCTAGGTAGCGCCGTGAAACTACCAAAAACGACGTCATCTAACGAGATAGTGTTGTTTTATTGCGAGTATTAAACTGCGATAGGTGAAATGTTGTGAAAGCACACAAAACGGAATGAACAAGCCAAATACTGCGTGTTCTACCGTTACAAGTGCGAAACTGCTATATTGTGATATTCTCGTTAAAGCGCATGCAAGCATCGTGAAACCTTAAAGAACAATGTCATTTAGCGAGATACAGCGTTCTGTACTGCAATAAGTTGGTGAAAGACTGGGAGGTTATGCAAATATCGTAATTGTGAACAAAACAGTGTAATAGAGCCTTTTTAGATACAAGTGCGAATGTTAGGTTAGGTTAAGATATGAACCGTCGTAAAACCGCATTAAACAATGTCAATTAGTGAGATGCAGTGTTTTTCACCATTAAAAGTGGGGAACTGCGATATCTAATGTGAAAGCGCTTGCAACCGTCGTTAGGTTAGGTTAGGTTAGGTTAGGTTAGGTTTTGTTAGGTTAGGTTAGGTTAGGTTAGATTAGGTTAGATTGGGTTGAGTTGGGTTAGGTTAGCTTAGGTTAGGTTAGGTTGGGTTAGGTTAGGTTAGGTTAGGTTACGTTAGGTTAGGTTAGGTTACGTTAGGTTAGGTTAGGTTAGGTTACGTTAGGTTAGGTTAGGTTAGGTAAGGATAATTTGGTTAGGTTAGGTAAGGTTAGGTTAGGTTAGGTTAGGTTGGGTTGGGTGTTGTTGGGTTGGGTTGGGTTGGGTTAGGTTGGGTTAGGTTAGGTTAGGTTACGTTAGGTTAGGTTAGGTTAGGTTAGGTTACGTTAGGTTATGTTAGGTTAGGTTAGGTTGCGTTAGGTTAGGTTAGGTCAGGTAAGGTTAGGTTACGTTAGAATAGGTTAGGTTAGGTTAGGTTACGTTAGGTTAGGTTAAGTTAGGTTAGGTTAGGTTTGGTTAGGTTAGGTTAGGTTAGGTTAGGTTAGGTTAGGTTAGGTTAGGTTAGGTTGGGTTGGGTTGGCTTAGGTTAGGTTAGGGTGGTAAGGTTAGGTTAGGTTAGGTTACGTTAGGTTAAGGTATGAACCGTCGTAAAACCGCATTAAACAATGATGTCACTTAGTGAGATGCAGTGTTTTTCACCTTTACAAGTTGGGAACTGTGATATCTAATGTGAAAGCGCTTGAAACCGTCGTAATGTTGTAGAAAGCAATGTAAAGTAGCGAGTAAAACGTTTTCTAACGATAGAAGTGCGAAAGTTATGTTAGGTTGAGTTATGTTAGTTTAAGCTAGGTAGCGTCGTGAAACTACCAAAAACAACGTCATCTAACGAGATAGTGTTGTTTTATTGCGAGTACGAAACTGCGATAGGTGAAATGTTGTGAAAACACACAAAACGGCATGAACAAGCCAAATACTGCGTGTTGTACCGTTACAAGTGCGAAACTGCTATGTTGTGATATTCTCGTTAAAGCGCATGCAAGCATCGTGAAACCTTAAAGAACGATGTCATTTAGCGAGATACAGCGTTCTGTACTGCAATAAGTTGGTGAAAAACTGTGAGGTTATGCAAATATCCTAATTGTGAACGAAACAGTGTAATAGAGCGTTTTTTAATACAAGTGCGAATGTTAGGTTAGCTTAAGATATGAACCGTCGTAAAACCGCATTAAACAATGTCACTTAGTGAGATGCAGTGTTTTTCACCATTACAAGTCGGGAACTGCGATATCTAATGTGAAAGCGCTTGCAAACGTCGTTAGGTTAGGTTAGGTTAGGTTACGTTAGGTTAGGTTAGGTTAGGTTTGGTTAGGTTAGGGTATGTTAGGTTAGGTTTGGTTAGGTTAGGTTAGGTTAGGCTGGGTTAGGTAAGGTTAGGTTAGGTTAAGATATGAACCGCGCTAAAACCGCATTAAACAATGTCACTTAGTGAGATGCTGTGTTTTTCACCATTACAAGTCGGGAACTGCGATATCTAATGTGAAAGCGCATGAAACCGTCGTAATCTTGTAGAAAACATTGTAAAGTAGCGAATAAAACGTTTTCTAACGATAGAAGTGCGAAGGTTCGGTTAGTTTGAGCTAGGTAGCGTCGTGAAACCACCAAAAACGATGTCATCTAACGAGATAGTGTTGTTTTATTGCGAGTACGAAACTGCGATAGGTGAAATATTGGGAAAGCACACAAAATGGCATAAACTAGCCAGATACTGCGTCTTGTGCCGTTACAAGTGCGAAACTGCTTTATTGTGATATTCTCGTTAAAGCGCATGCAAGTATCGTGAAACCTTAAAGAACGATGTCATTTAGCGAGATACAGCGTTCTGTACTGTAATAAGCTGGTGAGAAACTGTGAGGTCAAGCAAATATCGTAATTGTGAACGAAACAGTGTAATTGAGCGTATTTAGATACAAGTGCGAATGTTAGGTTAGGTTGAGATATCAACCGTCGTAAAACCGCATTAAACAATGTCACTTAGTGAGATGTAGTGTTTTTAAACATTACAAGTCGGGAACTACGATATCTAATGTGAAAGCGCATGAAACCGTCGTAATCTTGTAGAAAACATTGTAAAGTTGCGAGTAAAACGTTTTCTAACGATAGAAGTGCGAAGGTTAGCTTGAGTTATGTTAGTTTAAGCTATGTAGCGTCGTGAGACCACCAAAAAGGACGTCATCTAACGAGATAGTGTTGTTTTCTTGCATGTACGAAACTGCAACAGGTGAAATGTTGTGAAAGTACACAAAACGGCTTGAACAAGCCAGATACTGCGTGTTGTACCGTTACAAGTGCGAAACTGCTATAATGTGATATTCTTGTTAAAGCGCATGCAAGCATCGTGAAACCTTAAAGAACGATGTCATTTAGCGAGATACAGCGTTCTGTACTGCAATAAGTTGGCGAAAAACTGAGGTTATGCAAATATCGTAATTGTGAACGAAACAGTGTAATAGAGCGTTTTTCAATACAAGTACGAATGTTAGGTTAGGTTAAGATATGAACCGTCGTAAAACCGCATTAAACAATGTCACTTAGTGAGATGCAGTGTTTTTCACCATTACAAGTCGGGAACTGCGATATATAATGTGAAAGCGCTTGCAAACGTCGTTAGGTTAGGTTAGGTTAGGTTAGGTTAGGTTACGTTAGGTTAGGTTTGGTTAGGTTAGATTAGGTTAGGTTATGTTAGGTTAGGTTGGGTTAGGTGAGGTTAGGTTCGGTTAGGTTAAGATATGAACCGCGCTAAAACCGCATTAAACAATGTCACTTAGTGAGATGCAGTGTTTTTCACCTTTACATGTTGGGAACTGCGATATCTAATGTGAAAGCGCTTGAAACCGTCGTAATGTTGTAGAAAGCAATGTAAAGTAGCGAGTAAAACGTTTTCTAACGATAGAAGTGCGAAGGTTATGTTAGGTTGAGTTATGTTAGTTTAAGCTAGGTAGCGTCGTGAAACCACCAAAAACGACGTCATCTAACGAGATAGTGTTGTTTTATTGCGAGTACGAAACTGCGATAGGTAAAATGTTGTGAAAGCACACAAAACGGCATGAACAAGCCAAATACTGCGTGTTGTACCGTTACAAGTGCGAAAGTGCTATGTTGTGACATTCTCGGTAAAGCGCATGCAAGTATCGTGAAACCTTAAAGAACGATGTCATTTAGCGAGATACAGCGTTCTGTACTGTAATAAGTTGGTGAGAAACTGTGAGGTCAAGCAAATATCGTAATTGTGAACGAAACAGTGTAATTGAGCGTCTTTAGATACAAGTGCGAATGTTAGGTTAGGTTAAGATATGAACCGTCGTAAAACCGCATTAAACAATGTCAATTAGTGAGATGCAGTGTTTTTCATCATTAAAAGTGGGGAACTGCGATATCTAATGTGAAAGCGCTTGCAACCGTCGTTAGGTTAGGTTAGGTTAGGTTAGGTTAGGTTTGGTTAGGTTAGGTTAGGTTAGGTTAGGTTAGATTAGGTTAGGTTGGGTTGAGTTGAGTTGGGTTAGGTTAGGTTAGGTTAGGTTAGGTTGGGTTAGGTTAGGTTAGGTTAGGTTAGGTTACGTTAGGTTAGGTTAGGTTACGTTAGGTTAGGTTAGGTTAGGTTACGTTAGGTTAGGTTAGGTTAGGTAAGGATAATTTGGTTAGGTTAGGTAAGGTTAGGTTAGGTTAGGTTAGGTTGGGTTGGGTGTTGTTGGGTTGGGTTGGGTTAGGTTGGGTTAGGTTAGGTTAGGTTACGTTAGGTTAGGTTAGGTTAGGTTAGGTTACGTTAGGTTATGTTAGGTTAGGTTAGGTTACGTTAGGTTAGGTTAGGTGAGGTAAGGTTAGGTTACGTTAGAATAGGTTAGGTTAGGTTAGGTTACGTTAGGTTAGGTTAAGTTAGGTTAGGTTAGGTTTGGTTAGGTTAGGTTAGGTTAGCTTAGGTTTGGTTAGGTTGGGTTGGGTTGGGTTAGGTTGGGTTAGGTTAGGTTAGGTTAGGTTGGTTTAGGTTAGTTTATGTTAGGTTAGGTTAGGTTAGGTTGGATTGGGTTGGGTTAGGTTAGGTTAGGTTAGGTAAGGTTAGGTTAGGTTAGGTTAGGTTACGTTAGGTTAAGGTATGAACCGTCGTAAAACCGCATTAAACAATGTCACTTAGTGAGATGCAGTGTTTTTCACCTTTACAAGTTGGGAACTGTGATATCTAATGTGAAAGTGCTTGAAACCGTCGTAATGTTGTAGAAAGCAATGTAAAGTAGCGAGTAAAACGTTTTCTAACGATAGAAGTGCGAAGGTTATGTTAGGTTTGGTTAGGTTAGGTTAGGTTAGGTTAGGTTAGGGATGTTAGGTAAGGTTTGGTTAGTTTAAGCTAGGTAGCGTCGTGAAACTACCAAAAACAACGTCATCTAACGAGATAGTGTTGTTTTATTGCGAGTACGAAACTGCGATAGGTGAAATGTTGTGAAAGCACACAAAACGGCATGAACAAGCCAAATACTGCGTGTTGTACCGTTACAAGTGCGAAACTGCTATGTTGTGACATTCTCGTTAAAGCGCATGCAAGCATCGTGAAACCTTAAAGAACGATGTCCTTTAGCGAGATACAGCGTTCTGTACTGCAATAAGTTGGTGAAAAACTGTGAGGTCAAGCAAATATCGTAATTGTGAACGAAACAGTGTAATTGAGCGTCTTTAGATACAAGTGCGAATGTTAGGTTAGGTTAAGATATGAACCGCGCTAAAACCGCATTAAACAATGTCACTTAGTGAGATGCTGTGTTTTTCACCATTACAAGTCGGGAACTGCGATATCTAATGTGAAAGCGCATAAAACCGTCGTAATCTTGTAGAAAACATTGTAAAGTAGCGAATAAAACGTTTTCTATCGATAGAAGTGCGAAGGTTCGGTTAGTTTGAGCTAGGTAGCGTCGTGAAACCACCAAAAACGATGTCACCTAACGAGATAGTGTTGTTTTATTGCGAGTACGAAACTGCGATAGGTGAAATATTGGGAAAGCACACAAAATGGCATGAACTAGCCAGATACTGCGTCTTGTGCCGTTACAAGTGCGAAACTGCTTTATTGTGATATTCTCGTTAAAGCGCATGCAAGTATCGTGAAACCTTAAAGAACGATGTCATTTAGCGAGATACAGCGTTCTGTACTGTAATAAGCTGGTGAGAAACTGTGAGGTCAAGCAAATATCGTAATTGTGAACGAAACAGTGTAATTGAGCGTATTTAGATACAAGTGCGAATGTTAGGTTAGGTTGAGATATCAACCGTCGTAAAACCGCATTAAACAATGTCACTTAGTGAGATGTAGTGTTTTTAAACATTACAAGTCGGGAACTACGATATCTAATGTGAAAGCGCATGAAACCGTCGTAATCTTGTAGAAAACATTGTAAAGTTGCGAGTAAAACGTTTTCTAACGATAGAAGTGCGAAGGTTAGCTTGAGTTATGTTAGTTTAGGCTATGTAGCGTCGTGAGACCACCAAAAAGGACGTCATCTAACGAGATAGTGTTGTTTTCTTGCATGTACGAAACTGCAACAGGTGAAATGTTGTGAAAGTACACAAAACGGCTTGAACAAGCCAGATACTGCGTGTTGTACCGTTACAAGTGCGAAACTGCTATAATGTGATATTCTTGTTAAAGCGCATGCAAGCATCGTGAAACCTTAAAGAACGATGTCATTTAGCGAGATACAGCGTTCTGTACTGCAATAAGTTGGCGAAAAACTGAGGTTATGCAAATATCGTAATTGTGAACGAAACAGTGTTATAGAGCGTTTTTCAATACAAGTACGAATGTTAGGTTAGGTTAAGATATGAACCGTCGTAAAACCGCATTAAACAATGTCACTTAGTGAGATGCAGTGTTTTTCACCATTACAAGTCGGGAACTGCGATATCTAATGTGAAAGCGCTTGCAAACGTCGTTAGGTTAGGTTAGGTTAGGTTAGGTTACGTTAGGTTAGGTTTGGTTAGGTTAGGTTAGGTTAGGTTATGTTAGGTTAGGTTGGGTTAGGTGAGGTTAGGTTCGGTTAGGTCAAGATATGAACCGCGCTAAAACCGCATTAAACAATGTCACTTAGTGAGATGCAGTGTTTTTCACCTTTACATGTTGGGAACTGCGATATCTAATGTGAAAGCGCTTGAAACCGTCGTAATGTTGTAGAAAGCAATGTAAAGTAGCGAGTAAAACGTTTTCTAACGATAGAAGTGCGAAGGTTATGTTAGGTTGAGTTATGTTAGTTTAAGCTAGGTAGCGTCGTGAAACCACCAAAAACGACGTCATCTAACGAGATAGTGTTGTTTTATTGCGAGTACGAAACTGCGATAGGTAAAATGTTGTGAAAGCACACAAAACGGCATGAACAAGCCAAATAATGCGTGTTGTACCGTTACAAGTGCGAAAGTGCTATGTTGTGACATTCTCGGTAAAGCGCATGCAAGTATCGTGAAACCTTAAAGAACGATGTCATTTAGCGAGATACAGCGTTCTGTACTGTAATAAGTTGGTGAGAAACTGTGAGGTCAAGCAAATATCGTAATTGTGAACGAAACAGTGTAATTGAGCGTCTTTAGATACAAGTGCGAATGTTAGGTTAGGTTAAGATATGAACCGTCGTAAAACCGCATTAAACAATGTCAATTAGTGAGATGCAGTGTTTTTCATCATTAAAAGTGGGGAACTGCGATATCTAATGTGAAAGCGCTTGCAACCGTCGTTAGGTTAGGTTAGGTTAGGTTAGGTTAGGTTAGGTTTGGTTAGGTTAGGTTAGGTTAGGTTAGATTAGGTTAGGTTGGGTTGAGTTGAGTTGGGTTAGGTTAGGTTAGGTTAGGTTAGGTTAGGTTGGGTTAGGTTAGGTTAGGTTAGGTTACGTTAGGTTAGGTTAGGTTACGTTAGGTTAGGTTAGGTTAGGTTACGTTAGGTTAGGTTAGGTTAGGTAAGGATAATTTGGTTAGGTTAGGTAAGGTTAGGTTAGGTTAGGTTAGGTTGGGTTGGGTGTTGTTGGGTTGGGTTGGGTTAGGTTGGGTTAGGTTAGGTTAGGTTACGTTAGGTTAGGTTAGGTTAGGTTAGGTTACGTTAGGTTATGTTAGGTTAGGTTAGGTTACGTTAGGTTAGGTTAGGTCAGGTAAGGTTAGGTTACGTTAGAATAGGTTAGGTTAGGTTAGGTTAGGCTACGTTAGGTTAGGTTAAGTTAGGTTAGGTTAGGTTTGGTTAGGTTAGGTTAGGTTAGCTTAGGTTATGTTAGGTTGGGTTGGGTTGGGTTAGGTTGGGTTAGGTTAGGTTAGGTTAGGTTGGTTTAGGTTAGTTTAGGTTAGGTTAGGTTAGGTTAGGTTGGATTGGGTTGGGTTAGGTTAGGTTAGGTTAGGTAAGGTTAGGTTAGGTTAGGTTAGGTTACGTTAGGTTAAGGTATGAACCGTCGTAAAACCGCATTAAACAATGTCACTTAGTGAGATGCAGTGTTTTTCACCTTTACAAGTTGGGAACTGTGATATCTAATGTGAAAGTGCTTGAAACCGTCGTAATGTTGTAGAAAGCAATGTAAAGTAGCGAGTAAAACGTTTTCTAACGATAGAAGTGCGAAGGTTATGTTAGGTTTGGTTAGGTTAGGTTAGGTTAGGTTAGGTTAGGGATGTTGGGTAAGGTTTGGTTAGTTTAAGCTAGGTAGCGTCGTGAAACTACCAAAAACAACGTCATCTAACGAGATAGTGTTGTTTTATTGCGAGTACGAAACTGCGATAGGTGAAATGTTGTGAAAGCACACAAAACGGCATGAACAAGCCAAATACTGCGTGTTGTACCGTTACAAGTGCGAAACTGCTATGTTGTGATATTCTCGTTAAAGCGCATGCAAGCATCGTGAAACCTTAAAGAACGATGTCCTTTAGCGAGATACAGCGTTCTGTACTGCAATAAGTTGGTGAAAAACTGTGAGGTCAAGCAAATATCGTAATTGTGAACGAAACAGTGTAATTGAGCGTCTTTAGATACAAGTGCGAATGTTAGGTTAGGTTAAGATATGAACCGTCGTAAAACCGTATTAAACAATGTCACTTAGTGAGATGCACTGTTTTTCACCATTACAAGTCGGGAACTGCGATATCTAATGTGAAAGCGCTTGCAAACGTCGTTAGGTTAGGTTAGGTTAGGTTAGGTTACGTTAGGTTAGGTTAGGTTTGGTTAGGTTAGGTTAGGTTAGGTTAGGTTAGGTTAGGGATGTTAGGTAAGGTTTGGTTAGGTTAGGTTAGGTTAGGTTGGGTTAGGTAAGGTTAGGTTAGGTTAAGATATGAACCGCGCTAAAACCGCATTAAACAATGTCACTTAGTGAGATGCTGTGTTTTTCACCATTACAAGTCGGGAACTGCGATATCTAATGTGAAAGCGCATAAAACCGTCGTAATCTTGTAGAAAACATTGTAAAGTAGCGAATAAAACGTTTTCTAACGATAGAAGTGCGAATGTTCGGTTAGTTTGAGCTAGGTAGCGTCGTGAAACCACCAAAAACGATGTCATCTAACGAGATAGTGTTGTTTTATTGCGAGTACGAAACTGCGATAGGTGAAATATTGGGAAAGCACACAAAATGGCATGAACTAGCCAGATACTGCGTCTTGTGCCGTTACAAGTGCAAAACTGCTTTATTGGGATATTCTCGTTAAAGCGCATGCAAGTATCGTGAAACCTTAAAGAACGATGTCATTTAGCGAGATACAGCGTTCTGTACTGTAATAAGTTGGTGAGAAACTGTGAGGTCAAGCAAATATCGTAATTGTGAACGAAACAGTGTAATTGAGCGTATTTAGATACAAGTGCGAATGTTAGGTTAGGTTGAGATATCAACCGTCGTAAAACCGCATTAAACAATGTCACTTAGTGAGATGTAGTGTTTCTCAACATTACAAGTCGGGAACTACGATATCTAATGTGAAAGCGCATGAAACCGTCGTAATCTTGTAGAAAACATTGTAAAGTTGCGAGTAAAACGTTTTCTAACGATAGAAGTGCGAAGGTTAGCTTGAGTTATGTTAGTTTAGGCTATGTAGCGTCGTGAGACCACCAAAAAGGACGTCATCTAACGAGATAGTGTTGTTTTCTTGCATGTACGAAACTGCAACAGGTGAAATGTTGTGAAAGTACACAAAACGGCTTGAACAAGCCAGATACTGCGTGTTGTAACGTTACAAGTGCGAAACTGCTATAATGTGATATTCTTGTTAAAGCGCATGCAAGCATCGTGAAACCTTAAAGAACGATGTCATTTAGCGAGATACAGCGTTCTGTACTGCAATAAGTTGGCGAAAAACTGAGGTTATGCAAATATCGTAATTGTGAACGAAACAGTGTAATAGAGCGTTTTTCAATACAAGTACGAATGTTAGGTTAGGTTAAGATATGAACCGTCGTAAAACCGCATTAAACAATGTCACTTAGTGAGATGCAGTGTTTTTCACCATTACAAGTCGGGAACTGCGATATCTAATGTGAAAGCGCTTGCAAACGTCGTTAGGTTAGGTTAGGTTAGGTTAGGTTAGGTTAGGTTACGTTAGGTTAGGTTTGGTTAGGTTAGGTTAGGTTAGGTTATGTTAGGTTAGGTTGGGTTAGGTGAGGTTAGGTTCGGTTAGGTCAAGATATGAACCGCGCTAAAACCGCATTAAACAATGTCACTTAGTGAGATGCAGTGTTTTTCACCTTTACATGTTGGGAACTGCGATATCTAATGTGAAAGCGCTTGAAACCGTCGTAATGTTGTAGAAAGCAATGTAAAGTAGCGAGTAAAACGTTTTCTAACGATAGAAGTGCGAAGGTTATGTTAGGTTGAGTTAAGTTAGTTTAAGCTAGGTAGCGTCGTGAAACCACCAAAAACGACGTCATCTAACGAGATAGTGTTGTTTTATTGCGAGTACGAAACTGCGATAGGTAAAATGTTGTGAAAGCACACAAAACGGCATGAACAAGCCAAATACTGCGTGTTGTACCGTTACAAGTGCGAAAGTGCTATGTTGTGACATTCTCGGTAAAGCGCATGCAAGTATCGTGAAACCTTAAAGAACGATGTCATTTAGCGAGATACAGCGTTCTGTACTGTAATAAGTTGGTGAGAAACTGTGAGGTCAAGCAAATATCGTAATTGTGAACCAAACAGTGTAATTGAGCGTCTTTAGATACAAGTGCGAATGTTAGGTTAGGTTAAGATATGAACCGTCGTAAAACCGCATTAAACAATGTCAATTAGTGAGATGCAGTGTTTTTCATCATTAAAAGTGGGGAACTGCGATATCTAATGTGAAAGCGCTTGCAACCGTCGTTAGGTTAGGTTAGGTTAGGTTAGGTTAGGTTAGGTTTGGTTAGGTTAGGTTAGGTTAGGTTAGATTAGGTTAGGTTGGGTTGAGTTGAGTTGGGTTAGGTTAGGTTAGGTTAGGTTAGGTTGGGTTAGGTTAGGTTAGGTTAGGTTACGTTAGGTTAGGTTAGGTTACGTTAGGTTAGGTTAGGTTAGGTTACGTTAGGTTAGGTTAGGTTAGGTAAGGATAATTTGGTTAGGTTAGGTAAGGTTAGGTTAGGTTAGGTTAGGTTGGGTTGGGTGTTGTTGGGTTGGGTTGGGTTAGGTTGGGTTAGGTTAGGTTAGGTTACGTTAGGTTAGGTTAGGTTAGGTTAGGTTACGTTAGGTTATGTTAGGTTAGGTTAGGTTACGTTATGTTAGGTTAGGTCAGGTAAGGTTAGGTTACGTTAGAATAGGTTAGGTTAGGTTAGGTTACGTTAGGTTAGGTTAAGTTAGGTTAGGTTAGGTTTGGTTAGGTTAGGTTAGGTTAGCTTAGGTTATGTTAGGTTGGATTGGGTTGGGTTAGGTTAGGTTAGGTTAGGTAAGGTTAGGTTAGGTTAGGTTAGGTTACGTTAGGTTAAGGTATGAACCGTCGTAAAACCGCATTAAACAATGTCACTTAGTGAGATGCAGTGTTTTTCACCTTTACAAGTTGGGAACTGTGATATCTAATGTGAAAGTGCTTGAAACCGTCGTAATGTTGTAGAAAGCAATGTAAAGTAGCGAGTAAAACGTTTTCTAACGATAGAAGTGCGAAGGTTATGTTAGGTTTGGTTAGGTTAGGTTAGGTTAGGTTAGGTTAGGGATGTTAGGTAAGGTTTGGTTAGTTTAAGCTAGGTAGCGTCGTGAAACTACCAAAAACAACGTCATCTAACGAGATAGTGTTGTTTTATTGCGAGTACGAAACTGCGATAGGTGAAATGTTGTGAAAGCACACAAAACGGCATGAACAAGCCAAATACTGCGTGTTGTACCATTACAAGTGCGAAACTGCTATGTTGTGATATTCTCGTTAAAGCGCATGCAAGCATCGTGAAACCTTAAAGAACGATGTCCTTTAGCGAGATACAGCGTTCTGTACTGCAATAAGTTGGTGAAAAACTGTGAGGTCAAGCAAATATCGTAATTGTGAACGAAACAGTGTAATTGAGCGTCTTTAGATACAAGTGCGAATGTTAGGTTAGGTTAAGATATGAACCGTCGTAAAACCGTATTAAACAATGTCACTTAGTGAGATGCAGTGTTTTTCACCATTACAAGTCGGGAACTGCGATATCTAATGTGAAAGCGCTTGCAAACGTCGTTAGGTTAGGTTAGGTTAGGTTAGGTTAGGTTAGGTTAGGTTAGGTTAGGTTAGGTTAGGTTTGGTTAGGTTAGGTTAGGTTAGGTTAGGGATGTTAGGTAAGGTTTGGTTAGGTTAGGTTAGGTTGGGTTAGGTAAGGTTAGGTTAGGTTAAGATATGAACCGCGCTAAAACCGCATTAAACAATGTCACTTAGTGAGATGCTGTGTTTTTCACCATTACAAGTCGGGAACTGTGATATCTAATGTGAAAGCGCATAAAACCGTCGTAATCTTGTAGAAAACATTGTAAAGTAGCGAATAAAACGTTTTCTAACGATAGAAGTGCGAATGTTCGGTTAGTTTGAGCTAGGTAGCGTCGTAAAACCACCAAAAACGATGTCATCTAACGAGATAGTGTTGTTTTATTGCGAGTACGAAACTGCGATAGGTGAAATATTGGGAAAGCACACAAAATGGCATGAACTAGCCAGATACTGCGTCTTGTGCCGTTACAAGTGCAAAACTGCTTTATTGTGATATTCTCGTTAAAGCGCATGCAAGTATCGTGAAACCTTAAAGAACGATGTCATTTAGCGAGATACAGCGTTCTGTACTGTAATAAGTTGGTGAGAAACTGTGAGGTCAAGCAAATATCGTAATTGTGAACGAAACAGTGTAATTGAGCGTATTTAGATACAAGTGCGAGTGTTAGGTTAGGTTGAGATATCAACCGTCGTAAAACCGCATTAAACAATGTCACTTAGTGAGATGTAGTGTTTCTCAACATTACAAGTCGGGAACTACGATATCTAATGTGAAAGCGCATGAAACCGTCGTAATCTTGTAGAAAACATTGTAAAGTTGCGAGTAAAACGTTTTCTAACGATAGAAGTGCGAAGGGTAGCTTGAGTTATGTTAGTTTAAGCTATGTAGCGTCGTGAGACCACCAAAAAGGACGTCATCTAACGAGATAGTGTTGTTTTATTGCATGTACGAAACTGCAATAGGTGAAATGTTGCGAAAGTACACAAAACGGCTTGAACAAGCCAGATACTGCGTGTTGTACCGTTAAGGTGCGAAACTGCTTTATTGCGATATTCTCGTTAAAGCGCATGCAAGTATCGTGAAACCTTAAAGAACGATGTCATTTAGCGAGATACAGCGTTCTGTACTGTAATAAGTTGGTGAGAAACTGTGAGGTCAAGCAAATATCGTAATTGTGAACGAAACAGTGTAATTGAGCGTATTTAGATACAAGTGCGAATGTTAGGTTAGGTTGAGATATCAACCGTCGTAAAACCGCATTAAACAATGTCACTTAGTGAGATGTAGTGTTTTTCAACATTACAAGTCGGGAACTACGATATCTAATGTGAAAGCGCATGAAACCGTCGTAATGTTGTAGAAAGCAATGTAAAGTAGCGAGTAAAACGTTTTCTAACGGTAGAAGTGCGAAGGTTAGGTTGAGTTATGTTAGTTTAAGCTAGGTAGCGTCGTGAAACTACCAAAAACAACGTCGTCTAACGAGATAGTGTTGTTTTATTGCGAGTACGAAACTGCGATAGGTGAAATGTTGTGAAAGCACACAAAACGGCATGAACAAGCCAAATACTGCGTGTTGTACCGTTACAAGTGCGAAACTGCTATGTTGTGATATTCTCGTTAAAGCGCATGCAAGCATCGTGAAACCTTAAAGAACGATGTCATTTAGCGAGATACAGCGTTCTGTACTGCAATAAGTTGGTGAAAAACTGTGAGGTTATGCAAATATCCTAATTGTGAACGAAACAGTGTTATAGAGCGTTTTTTAATACAAGTGCGATTGTTAGGTTAGGTTAAGATATGAACCGTCGTAAAACCGCATTAAACAATGTCACTTAGTGAGATGCAGTGTTTTTCACCATTACAAGTCGGGAACTGCGATATTTAATGTGAAAGCGCATGAAACCATCGTAATCTTGTAGAAAACATTGTAAAGTAGCGAATAAAACGTTTTCTAACGATAGAAGTGCGAAGGTTCGGTTAGCTAGGTAGCGTCGTGAAACCACCAAAAACGATGTCATCTAACGAGATAGTGTTGTTTTATTGCGAGTACGAAACTGCGATAGGTAAAATGTTGTGAAAGCACACAAAACGGCATGAACAAGCCAAATACTGCGTGTTGTACCGTTACAAGTGCGAAACTGCTATGTTGTGACATTCTCGGTAAAGCGCATGCATCATGAAACCTTAAAGAACGATGTCCTTTAGCGAGATACAGCGTTCTGTACTGTAATAAGTTGGTGAGAAACTGTGAGGTCAAGCAAATATCGAAATTGTGAACGAAACAGTGTAATTGAGCGTCTTTAGATACAAGTGCGAATGTTAGGTTAGGTTGACATATCAACCGTCGTAAAACCGCATTAAACAATCTCACTTAGTGAGATGTAGTGTTTTTCAACATTACAAGTCGGGAACTACGATATCTAATGTGAAAGCGCATGAAACCGTCTTAATCTTGTAGAAAACATTGTAAAGTTGCGAATAAAACGTTTTCTAACGATAGAAGTGCGAAGGTTAGGTTAGGTTACGTTAGGTTAAGCGAGGTAGCGCCGTGAAACTACCAAAAACGACGTCATCTAACGAGATAGTGTTGTTTTATTGCGAGTATTAAACTGCGATAGGTGAAATGTTGTGAAAGCACACAAAACGGAATGAACAAGCCAAATACTGCGTGTTCTACCGTTACAAGTGCGAAACTGCTATATTGTGATATTCTCGTTAAAGCGCATGCAAGCATCGCCAAACCTTAAAGAACAATGTCATTTAGCGAGATACAGCGTTCTGTACTGCAATAAGTTGGTGAAAAACTGGGAGGTTATGCAAATATCGTAATTGTGAACAAAACAGTGTAATAGAGCTTTTTTAGATACAAGTGCGAATGTTAGGTTAGGTTAAGATATGAACCGTCGTAAAACCGTATTAAACAATGTCACTTAGTGAGATGCAGTGTTTTTCACCATTACAAGTCGGGAACTGCGATATCTAATGTGAAAGCGCTTGCAAACGTCGTTAGGTTAGGTTAGGTTAGGTTAGGTTAGGTTTGGTTAGGTTAGGTTAGGTTAGGTTAGGTTAGGTTAGGTTAGGGATGTTAGGTAAGGTTTGGTTAGGTTAAGATATGAACCGCGCTAAAACCGCATTAAACAATGTCACTTAGTGAGATGCTGTGTTTTTCACCATTACAAGTCGGGAACTGCGATATCTAATGTGAAAGCGCATGAAACCGTCGTAATCTTGTAGAAAACATTGTAAAGTAGCGAATAAAACGTTTTCTAACGATAGAAGTGCGAAGGTTCGGTTAGTTTGAGCTAGGTAGCGTCGTGAAACCACCAAAAACGATGTCATCTAACGAGATAGTGTTGTTTTATTGCGAGTACGAAACTGCGATAGGTGAAATATTGGGAAAGCACACAAAATGGCATGAACTAGCCAGATACTGCGTCTTGTGCCGTTACAAGTGCGAAACTGGTTTATTGTGATATTCTCGTTAAAGCGCATGCAAGTATCGTGAAACCTTAAAGAACGATGTCATTTAGCGAGATACAGCGTTCTGTACTGTAATAAGCTGGTGAGAAACTGTGAGGTCAAGCAAATATCGTAATTGTGAACGAAACAGTGTAATTGAGCGTATTTAGATACAAGTGCGAATGTTAGGTTAGGTTGAGATATCAACCGTCGTAAAACCGCATTAAACAATGTCCCTTAGTGAGATGTAGTGTTTTTAAACATTACAAGTCGAGAACTACGATATCTAATGTGAAAGCGCATGAAACCGTCGTGATCTTGTAGAAAACATTGTAAAGTTGCGAGTAAAACGTTTTCTAACGATAGAAGTGCGAAGGTTAGCTTGAGTTATGTTAGTTTAAGCTATGTAGCGTCGTGAGACCACCAAAAAGGACGTCATCTAACGAGATAGTGTTGTTTTCTTGCATGTACGAAACTGCAACAGGTGAAATGTTGTGAAAGTACACAAAACGGCTTGAACAAGCCAGATACTGCGTGTTTTACCGTTACAAGTGCGAAACTGCTATAATGTGATATTCTTGTTAAAGCGCATGCAAGCATCGTGAAACCTTAAAGAACGATGTCATTTAGCGAGATACAGCGTTCTGTACTGCAATAAGCTGGCGAAAAACTGTGAGGTTATGGAAATATCGTAATTGTGAACGAAACAGTGTAATAGAGCGTTTTTCAATACAAGTACGAATGTTAGGTTAGGTTAAGATATGAACCGTCGTAAAACCGCATTAAACAATGTCACTTAGTGAGATGCAGTGTTTTTCACCATTACAAGTCGGGAACTGCGATATCTAATGTGAAAGCGCTTGCAAACGTCGTTAGGTTAGGTTAGGTTAGGTTACGTTACGTTAGGTTAGGTTTGGTTAGGTTAGGTTAGGTTAGGTTATGTTAGGTTAGGTTGGGTTAGGTGAGGTTAGGTTCGGTTAGGTTAAGATATGAACCGCGCTAAAACCGCATTAAACAATGTCACTCAGTGAGATGCAGTGTTTTTCACCTTTACATGTTGGGAACTGCGATATCTAATGTGAAAGCGCTTGAAACCGTCGTAATGTTGTAGAAAGCAATGTAAAGTAGCCAGTAAAACGTTTTCTAACGATAGAAGTGCGAAGGTTATGTTAGGTTGAGTTATGTTAGTTTAAGCTAGGTAGCGTCGTGAAACCACCAAAAACGACGTCATCTAACGAGATAGTGTTGTTTTATTGCGAGTACGAAACTGCGATAGGTAAAATGTTGTGAAAGCACACAAAACGGCATGAACAAGCCAAATACTGCGTGTTGTACCGTTACAAGTGCGAAAGTGCTATGTTGTGACATTCTCGGTAAAGCGCTTGCAAGTATCGTGAAACCTTAAAGAACGATGTCATTTAGCGAGATACAGCGTTCTGTACTGTAATAAGTTGGTGAGAAACTGTGAGGTCAAGCAAATATCCTAATTGTGAACGAAACAGTGTTATAGAGCGTTTTTTAATACAAGTGCGAATGTTAGGTTAGGTTAAGATATGAACCGTCGTAAAACCGCATTAAACAATGTCACTTAGTGAGATGCAGTGTTTTTCACCATTACAAGTCGGGAACTGCGATATCTAATGTGAAAGCGCTTGCAAACGTCGTTAGGTTAGGTTAGGTTAGGTTAGGTTACGTTAGGTTAGGTTAGGTTAGGTTTGGTTAGGTTAGGGTATGTTAGGTAAGGTTAGGTTAGGTTAGGTTAGGTTAGGTTGGGTTAGGTAAGGTTAGGTTAGGTTAAGATATGAACCGCGCTAAAACCGCATTAAACAATGTCACTTAGTGAGATGCTGTGTTTTTCACCATTACAAGTCGGGAACTGCGATATCTAATGTGAAAGCGCATGAAACCGTCGTAATCTTGTAGAAAACATTGTAAAGTAGCGAATAAAACGTTTTCTAACGATAGAAGTGCGAAGGTTCGGTTAGCTAGGTAGCGTCGTGAAACCACCAAAAACGATGTCATCTAACGAGATAGTGTTGTTTTATTGCGAGTACGAAACTGCGATAGGTGAAATATTGGGAAAGCACACAAAATGGCATGAACTAGCCAGATACTGCGTCTTGTGCCGTTACAAGTGCGAAACTGCTTTATTGTGATATTCTCGTTAAAGCGCATGCAAGTATCGTGAAACCTTAAAGAACGATGTCATTTAGCGAGATACAGCGTTCTGTACTGTAATAAGTTGGTGAGAAACTGTGAGGTTATGCAAATATCCTAATTGTGAACAAAACAGTGTAATAGAGCGTTTTTTAATACAAGTGCGAATGTTAGGTTAGGTTAAGATATGAACCGTCGTAAAACCGTATTAAACAATGTCACTTAGTGAGATGCAGTGTTTTTCACCATTACAAGTCGGGAACTGCGATATCTAATGTGAAAGCGCTTGCAAACGTCGTTAGGTTAGGTTAGGTTAGGTTAGGTTAGGTTTGGTTAGGTTAGGTTAGGTTAGGTTAGGTTAGGTTAGGTTAGGGATGTTAGGTAAGGTTTGGTTAGGTTAGGTTAGGTTAGGTTGGGTTAGGTAAGGTTAGGTTAGGTTAAAATATGAACCGCGCTAAAACCGCATTAAACAATGTCACTTAGTGAGATGCTGTGTTTTTCACCATTACAAGTCGGGAACTGCGATATCTAATGTTAAAGCGCTTGAAACCGTCGTAATGTTGTAGAAAGCAATGTAAAGTAGCGAGTAAAACGTTTTCTAACGATAGAAGTGCGAAGGTTAGCTTGAGTTATGTTAGTTTAAGCTATGTAGCGTCGTGAGACCACCAAAAAGGACGTCATCTAACGAGAAAGTGTTGTTTTATTGCATGTACGAAACTGCAATAGGTGAAATGTTGTGAAAGTACACAAAACGGCTTGAACAAGCCAGATACTGCGTGTTGTACCGTTAAGGTGCGAAACTGCTTTATTGCGATATTCTCGTTAAAGCGCATGCAAGTATCGTGAAACCTTAAAGAACGATGTCATTTAGCGAGATACAGCGTTCTGTACTGTAATAAGTTGGTGAGAAACTGTAAGGTCAAGCAAATATCGTAATTGTGAACGAAACAGTGTAATTGAGCGTATTTAGATACAAGTGCGAATGTTAGGTTAGGTTGAGATATCAACCGTCGTAAAACCGCATTAAACAATGTCACTTAGTGAGATGTAGTGTTTTTCAACATTACAAGTCGGGAACTACGATATCTAATGTGAAAGCGCATGAAACCGTCGTAATGTTGTAGAAAGCAATGTAAAGTAGCGAGTAAAACGTTTTCTAACGATAGAAGTGCGAAGGTTAGGTTGAGTTATGTTAGTTTAAGCTACGTAGCGTCGTGAAACCACCAAAAACGACGTCATCTAACGAGATAGTGTTGTTTTATTGCGAGTACGAAACTGCGATAGGTAAAATGTTGTGAAAGCACACAAAACGGCATGAACAAGCCAAATACTGCGTGTTGTACCGTTACAAGTGCGAAACTGCTATGTTGTGACATTCTCGGTAAAGCGCATGCAAGTATTGTGAAACCTTAAAGAACGATGTCCTTTAGCGAGATACAGCGTTCTGTACTGTAATAAGTTGGTGAGAAACTGTGAGGTCAAGCAAATATCGTAATTGTGAACGAAACAGTGTAATTGAGCGTCTTTAGATACAAGTGCGAATGTTAGGTTAGGTTGACATATCAACCGTCGTAAAACCGCATTAAACAATCTCACTTAGTGAGATGTAGTGTTTTTCAACATTACAAGTCGGGAACTACGATATCTAATGTGAAAGCGCATGAAACCGTCTTAATCTTGTAGAAAACATTGTAAAGTTGCGAATAAAACGTTTTCTAACGATAGAAGTGCGAAGGTTAGGTTAGGTTACGTTAGGTTAAGCTAGGTAGCGCCGTGAAACTACCAAAAACGACGTCATCTAACGAGATAGTGTTGTTTTATTGCGAGTATTAAACTGCGATAGGTGAAATGTTGTGAAAGCACACAAAACGGAATGAACAAGCCAAATACTGCGTGTCTACCGTTACAAGTGCGAAACTGCTATATTGTGATATTCTCGTTAAAGCGCATGCAAGCATCGCGAAACCTTAAAGAACAATGTCATTTAGCGAGATACAGCGTTCTGTACTGCAATAAGTTGGTGAAAAACTGGGAGGTTATGCAAATATCGTAATTGTGAACAAAACAGTGTAATAGAGCGTTTTTAGATACAAGTGCGAATGTTAGGTTAGGTTAAGATATGAACCGTCGTAAAACCGTATTAAACAATGTCACTTAGTGAGATGCAGTGTTTTTCACCATTACAAGTCGGGAACTGCGATATCTAATGTGAAAGCGCTTGCAAACGTCGTTAGGTTAGGTTAGGTTAGGTTAGGTTTGGTTAGGTTAGGTTAGGTTAGGTTAGGTTAGGGATGTTAGGTAAGGTTTGGTTAGGTTAAGATATGAACCGCGCTAAAACCGCATTAAACAATGTCACTTAGTGAGATGCTGTGTTTTTCACCATTACAAGTCGGGAACTGCGATATCTAATGTGAAAGCGCATGAAACCGTCGTAATCTTGTAGAAAACATTGTAAAGTAGCGAATAAAACGTTTTCTAACGATAGAATTGCGAAGGTTCGGTTAGTTTGAGCTAGGTAGCGTCGTGAAACCACCAAAAACGATGTCATCTAACGAGATAGTGTTGTTTTATTGCGAGTACGAAACTGCGATAGGTGAAATATTGGGAAAGCACACAAAATGGCATGAGCTAGCCAGATACTGCGTCTTGTGCCGTTACAAGTGCGAAACTGCTTTATTGTGATATTCTCGTTAAAGCGCATGCAAGTATCGTGAAACCTTAAAGAACGATGTCATTTAGCGAGATACAGCGTTCTGTACTGTAATAAGCTGGTGAGAAACTGTGAGGTCAAGCAAATATCGTAATTGTGAACGAAACAGTGTAATTGAGCGTATTTAGATACAAGTGCGAATGTTAGGTTAGGTTGAGATATCAACCGTCGTAAAAGCGCATTAAACAATGTCCCTTAGTGAGATGTAGTGTTTTTAAACATTACAAGTCGAGAACTACGATATCTAATGTGAAAGCGCATGAAACCGTCGTAATCTTGTAGAAAACATTGTAAAGTTGCGAGTAAAACGTTTTCTAATGATAGAAGTGCGAAGGTTAGCTTGAGTTATGTTAGTTTAAGCTATGTAGCGTCGTGAGACCACCAAAAAGGACGTCATCTAACGAGATAGTGTTGTTTTCTTGCATGTACGAAACTGCAACAGGTGAAATGTTGTGAAAGTACACAAAACGGCTTGAACAAGCCAGATACTGCGTGTTGTACCGTTACAAGTGCGAAACTGCTATAATGTGATATTCTTGTTAAAGCGCATGCAAGCATCGTGAAACCTTAAAGAACGATGTCATTTAGCGAGATACAGCGTTCTGTACTGCAATAAGTTGGCGAAAAACTGTGAGGTTATGCAAATATCGTAATTGTGAACGAAACAGTGTAATAGAGCGTTTTTCAATACAAGTACGAATGTTAGGTTAGGTTAAGATATGAACCGTCGTAAAACCGCATTAAACAATGTCACTTAGTGAGATGCAGTGTTTTTCACCATTACAAGTCGGGAACTGCGATATCTAATGTGAAAGCGCTTGCAAACGTCGTTAGGTTAGGTTAGGTTAGGTTACGTTAGGTTAGGTTTGGTTAGGTTAGGTTAGGTTATGTTAGGTTAGGTTGGGTTAGGTTAGGTTAGGTTAGGTTAGGTTAGGTTAAGATATGAACCGCGCTAAAACCGCATTAAACAATGTCACTTAGTGAGATGCAGTGTTTTTCACCTTTACATGTTGGGAACTGCGATATCTAATGTGAAAGCGCTTGAAACCGTCGTAATGTTGTAGAAACCAATGTAAAGTAGCCAGTAAAACGTTTTCTAACGATAGAAGTGCGAAGGTTATGTTAGGTTGAGTTATGTTAGTTTAAGCTAGGTAGCGTCGTGAAACCACCAAAAACGACGTCATCTAACGAGATAGTGTTGTTTTATTGCGAGTACGAAACTGCGATAGGTAAAATGTTGTGAAAGCACACAAAACGGCATGAACAAGCCAAATACTGCGTGTTGTACCGTTACAAGTGCGAAAGTGCTATGTTGTGATATTCTCGTTAAAGCGCATGCAAGCATCGTGAAACCTTAAAGAACAATGTCATTTAGCGAGATACAGCGTTCTGTACTGCAATAAGTTGGTGAAAAACTGTGAGGTTATGCAAATATCGTAATTGTGAACGAAACAGTGTAATAGAGCGTTTTTCAATACAAGTACGAATGTTAGGTTAGGTTAAGATATGAAATGTCGTAAAACCGCATTAAACAATGTCACTTAGTGAGATGCAGTGTTTTTCACCATTACAAGTCGGGAACTGCGATATCTAATGTGAAAGCGCTTGCAAACGTCGTTAGGTTAGGTTAGGTTAGGTTAGGTTACGTTAGGTTAGGTTTGGTTAGGTTAGGTTAGGTTAGGTTATGTTAGGTTAGGTTGGGTTAGGTTAGGTTAGGTTAGGTTAGGTTGGGTTAGGTTAGGTTAGGTTAGGTTACGTTAGGTTAGGTTAGGTTACGTTTGGTTAGGTTAGGTTAGTTTACGTTAGGTTAGGTTAGGTTAGGTTAGGTAAGGATAATTTGGTTAGGTTAGGTAAGGTTAGGTTAGGTTAGGTTAGGTTGGGTTGGGTGTTGTTGGGTTGGGTTGGGTTGGGTTAGGTTGGGTTAGGTTAGGTTAGGTTACGTTAGGTTAGGTTAGGTTAGGTTACGTTAGGTTATGTTAGGTTATGTTAGGTTGCGTTAGGTTAGGTTAGGTCAGGTAAGGTTAGGTTACGTTAGAATAGGTTAGGTTAGGTTAGGTTACGTTAGGTTAGGTTAAGTTAGGTTAGGTTAGGTTTGGTTAGGTTAGGTTAGGTTAGCTTAGGTTAGGTTAGGTTGGGTTGGGTTGGGTTAGGTTGGGTTAGGTTAGGTTAGGTTAGGTTAGGTTGGGTTAGGTTAGTTTAGGTTAGGTTAGGTTAGGTTGGTTTGGGTTGGCTTAGGTTAGGTTAGGGTGGTAAGGTTAGGTTAGGTTAGGTTACGTTAGGATAAGGTATGAACCGTCGTAAAACCGCATTAAACAATGATGTCACTTAGTGAGATGCAGTGTTTTTCACCTTTACAAGTTGGGAACTGTGATATCTAATGTGAAAGCGCTTGAAACCGTCGTAATGTTGTAGAAAGCAATGTAAAGTAGCGAGTAAAACGTTTTCTAACGATAGAAGTGCGAAAGTTATGTTAGGTTGAGTTATGTTAGTTTAAGCTAGGTAGCGTCGTGAAACTACCAAAAACAACGTCATCTAACGAGATAGTGTTGTTTTATTGCGAGTACGAAGTACGAAACTGCGATAGGTGAAATATTGGGAAAGCACACAAAATGGCATGAACTAGCCAGATACTGCGTCTTGTGCCGTTACAAGTGCGAAACTGCTTTATTGTGATATTCTCGTTAAAGCGCATGCAAGTATCGTGAAACCTAAAGAACGATGTCATTTAGCGAGATACAGCGTTCTGTACTGTAGTAAGCTGGTGAGAAACTGTGAGGTCAAGCAAATATCGTAATTGTGAACGAAACAGTGTAATTGAGCGTATTTAGATACAAGTGCGAATGTTAGGTTAGGTTGAGATATCAACCGTCGTAAAACCGCATTAAACAATGTCACTTAGTGAGATGTAGTGTTTTTAAACATTACAAGTCGGGAACTACGATATCTAATGTGAAAGCGCATGAAACCGTCGTAATCTTGTAGAAAACATTGTAAAGTTGCGAGTAAAACGTTTTCTAACGATAGAAGTGCGAAGGTTAGCTTGAGTTATGTTAGTTTAAGCTATGTAGCGTCGTGAGACCACCAAAAAGGACGTCATCTAACGAGATAGTGTTGTTTTCTTGCATGTACGAAACTGCAACAGGTGAAATGTTGTGAAAGTACACAAAACGGCTTGAACAAGCCAGATACTGCGTGTTGTACCGTTACAAGTGCGAAACTGCTATAATGTGATATTCTTGTTAAAGCGCATGCAAGCATCGTGAAACCTTAAAGAACGATGTCATTTAGCGAGATACAGCGTTCTGTACTGCAATAAGTTGGCGAAAAACTGTGAGGTTATGCAAATATCGTAATTGTGAACGAAACAGTGTAATAGAGCGTTTTTCAATACACGTACGAATGTTAGGTTAGGTTAAGATATGAACCGTCGTAAAACCGCATTAAACAATGTCACTTAGTGAGATGCAGTGTTTTTCACCATTACAAGTCGGGAACTGCGATATCTAATGTGAAAGCGCTTGCAAACGTCGTTAGGTTAGGTTAGGTTAGGTTAGGTTAGGTTACGTTAGGTTAGGTTTGGTTAGCTTAGGTTAGGTTAGGTTATGTTAGGTTAGGTTGGGTTAGGTGAGGTTAGGTTCGGTTAGGTTAAGATATGAACCGCGCTAAAACCGCATTAAACAATGTCACTTAGTGAGATGCAGTGTTTTTCACCTTTACATGTTGGGAACTGCGATATCTAATGTGAAAGCGCTTGAAACCGTCGTAATGTTGTAGAAAGCAATGTAAAGTAGCGAGTAAAACGTTTTCTAGCGATAGAAGTGCGAAGGTTATGTTAGGTTGAGTTATGTTAGTTTAAGCTAGGTAGCGTCGTGAAACCACCAAAAACGACGTCATCTAACGAGATAGTGTTGTTTTATTGCGAGTACGAAACTGCGATAGGTAAAATGTTGTGAAAGCACACAAAACGGCATGAACAAGCCAAATACTGCGTGTTGTACCGTTACAAGTGCGAAAGTGCTATGTTGTGACATTCTCGGTATAGCGCATGCAAGTATCGTGAAACCTTAAAAGAACGATGTCATTTAGCGAGATACAGCGTTCTGTACTGTCATAAGTTGGTGAGAAACTGTGAGGTCAAGCAAATATTGTAATTGTGAACGAAACAGTGTAATTGAGCGTCTTTAGATACAAGTGCGAATGTTAGGTTAGATTAAGATATGAACCGTCGTAAAACCGCATTAAACAATGTCAATTAGTGAGATGCAGTGTTTTTCATCATTAAAAGTGGGGAACTGCGATATCTAATGTGAAAGCGCTTGCAACCGTCGTTAGGTTAGGTTAGGTTAGGTTAGGTTAGGTTTGGTTAGGTTAGGTTAGGTTAGGTTAGATTAGGTTATGTTGGGTTGAGTTGAGTTGGGTTAGGTTAGGTTAGGTTAGGTTAGGTTGGGTTAGGTTAGGTTAGGTTAGGTACGTTAGGTTAGGTTAGGTTACGTTAGGTTAGGTTAGGTTAGGTTAGGTTACGTTAGGTTAGGTTAGGTTAGGTAAGGATAATTTGGTTAGGTTAGGTAAGGTTAGGTTAGGTTACGTTAGGTTACGTTAGGTTAAGGTATGAACCGTCGTAAAACCGCATTAAACAATGTCACTTAGTGAGATGTAGTGTTTTTCAACATTACAAGTCGGGAACTACGATATCTAATGTGAAAGCGCATGAAACCGTCGTAATCTTGTAGAAAACATTGTAAAGTTGCGAGTAAAACGTATTCTAACGATAGAAGTGCGAAGGTTAGCTTGAGTTATGTTAGTTTAAGCTATGTAGCGTCGTGAGACCACCAAAAAGGACGTCATCTAACGAGATAGTGTTGTTTTCTTGCATGTACGAAACTGCAACAGGTGAAATGTTGTGAAAGTACACAAAACGGCTTGAACAAGCCAGATACTGCGTGTTGTACCGTTACAAGTGCGAAACTGCTATAATGTGATATTCTTGTTAAAGCGCATGCAAGCATCGTGAAACCTTAAAGAACGATGTCATTTAGCGAGATACAGCGTTCTGTACTGATAAGTTGGCGAAAAACTGTGAGGTTATGCAAATATCGTAATTGTGAACGAAACAGTGTAATAGAGCGTTTTTCAATACAAGTACGAATGTTAGGTTAGGTTAAGATATGAACCGTCGTAAAACCGCAATAAACAATGTCACTTAGTGAGATGCAGTGTTTTTCACCATTACAAGTCGGGAACTGCGATATCTAATGTGAAAGCGCTTGCAAACGTCGTTAGGTTAGGTTAGGTTAGGTTAGGTTAGGTTACGTTAGGTTAGGTTAGGTTTGGTTAGGTTAGGTTAGGTTAGGTTATGTTAGGTTAGGTTGGGTTAGGTGAGGTTAGGTTCGGTTAGGTTAAGATATGAACCGCGCTAAAACCGCATTAAACAATGTCACTAAGTGAGATGCAGTGTTTTTCACCTTTACATGTTGGGAACTGCGATATCTAATGTGAAAGCGCTTGAAACCGTCGTAATGTTGTAGAAAGCAATGTAAAGTAGCGAGTAAAACGTTTTCTAACGATAGAAGTGCGAAGGTTATGTTAGGTTGAGTTATGTTAGTTTAAGCTAGGTAGCGTCGTGAAACCACCAAAAACGACGTCATCTAACGAGATAGTGTTGTTTTATTGCGAGTACGAAACTGCGATAGGTAAAATGTTGTGAAAGCACACAAAACGGCATGAACAAGCCAAATACTGCGTGTTGTACCGTTACAAGTGCGAAAGTGCTATGTTGTGACATTCTCGGTAAAGCGCATGCAAGTATCGTGAAACCTTAAAGAACGATGTCATTTAGCGAGATACAGCGTTCTGTACTGTCATAAGTTGGTGAGAAACTGTGAGGTCAAACAAATATCGTAATTGTGAACGAAACAGTGTAATTGAGCGTCTTTAGATACAAGTGCGAATGTTAGGTTAGGTTAAGATATGAACCGTCGTAAAACCGCATTAAACAATGGCAATTAGTGAGATGCAGTGTTTTTCATCATTAAAAGTGGGGAACTGCGATATCTAATGTGAAAGCGCTTGCAACCGTCGTTAGGTTAGGTTAGGTTAGGTTCGGTTAGGTTTGGTTAGGTTAGGTTAGGTTAGGTTAGATTAGGTTAGGTTGGGTTGAGTTGAGTTGGGTTAGGCTAGGTTAGGTTAGGTTAGGTTGGGTTAGGTTAGGTTAGGTTAGGTTACGTTAGGTTAGGTTAGGTTAGGTTACGTTAGGTTAGGTTAGGTTAGGTAAGGATAATTTGGTTAGGTTAGGTAAGGTTAGGTTAGGTTAGGTTAGGTTGGGTTGGGTGTTGTTGGGTTGGGTTGGGTTAGGTTGGGTTAGGTTAGGTTAGGTTACGTTAGGTTAGGTTAGGTTAGGTTACGTTAGGTTATGTTAGGTTAGGTTAGGTTGCGTTAGGTTAGGTCAGGTAAGGTTAGGTTACGTTAGAATAGGTTAGGTTAGGTTAGGTTACGTTAGGTTAGGTTAAGTTAGGTTAGGTTAGGTTTGGTTAGGTTAGGTTAGGTTAGCTTAGGTTAGGTTAGGTTGGGTTGGGTTGGGTTAGGTTAGGTTGGGTTAGGTTAGGTTAGGTTAGGTTGGGTTAGGTTAGTTTAGGTTAGGTTAGGTTAGGTTAGGTTGGGTTGGGTTGGCTTAGGTTAGGTTAGGGTGGTAAGGTTAGGTTAGGTTAGGTTAGGTTACGTTAGGTTAAGGTATGAACCGTCGTAAAACCGCATTAAACAATGTCACTTAGTGAGATGCAGTGTTTTTCACCTTTACAAGTTGGGAACTGTGATATCTAATGTGAAAGCGCTTGAAACCGGCGTAATGTTGTAGAAAGCAATGTAAAGTAGCGAGTAAAACGTTTTCTAACGATAGAAGTGCGAAAGTTATGTTAGGTTGAGTTATGTTAATTTAAGCTAGGTAGCGTCGTGAAACTACCAAAAACTTCATCTAACGAGATAGTGTTGTTTTATTGCGAGTACGAAACTGCGATAGGTGAAATGTTGTGAAAGCACACAAAACGGCATGAACAAGCCAAATACTGCGTGTTGAACCGTTACAAGTGCGAAACTGCTATGTTGTGACATTCTCGGTAAAGCGCATGCAAGCATCGTGAAACCTTAAAGAACGATGTCATTTAGCGAGATACAGCGTTCTGTACTGCAATAAGTTGGTGAAAAACTGTGAGGTTATGCAAATATCCTAATTGTGAACGAAACAGTGTAATAGAGCGTTTTTTAATACAAGTACGAATGTTAGATTAGGTTAAGATATGAACCGTCGTAAAACCGCATTAAACAATGTCACTTAGTGAGATGCAGTGTTTTTCACCATTACAAGTCGGGAACTGCGATATCTAATGTGAAAGCGCATGAAACCGTCGTAATCTTGTAGAAAACATTGTAAAGTTGCGAGTAAAACGTTTTCTAACGATAGAAGTGCGAAGGTTAGCTTGAGTTATGTTAGTTTAAGCTATGTAGCGTCGTGAGACCACCAAAAACGACGTCATTTAACGAGATAGTGTTGTTTTATTGCGAGTACGAAACTGCGATAGGTAAAATGTTGTGAAAGCACACAAAACGGCATGAACAAGCCAAATACTGCGTGTTGTACCGTTACAAGTGCGAAACTGCTATGTTGTGACATTCTCGGTAAAGCGCATGCAAGCATCGTGAAACCTTAAAGAACAATGTCATTTAGCGAGATACAGCGTTCTGTACTGCAATAAGTTGGTGAAAAACTGGGTGGTTATGCAAATATCGTAATTGTGAACAAAACAGTGTAATAGAGCGTTTTTATATACAAGTGCGAATGTTAGGTTAGGTTAAGATATGATCCGTCGTAAAACCGCATTAAACAATGTCAATTAGTGAGATGCAGTGTTTTTCACCATTAAAAGTGGGGAACTGCGATATCTAATGTGAAAGCGCTTGCAACCGTCATTAGGTTAGGTTAGGTTAGGTTAGGTTAGGTTAGGGTAGGTTAGGTTAGGTTAGGTTTGGTTAGGTTAGGTTAGGTTAGGTTAGATTAGGTTAGGTTGGGTTGAGTTGGGTTAGGTTAGGTTAGGTTAGGTTAGGTTGGGTTAGGTTAGGTTAGGTTAGGTTACGTTAGGTTAGGTTAGGTTACGTTAGGTTAGGTTAGGTTAGGTTACGTTAGGTTAGGTTAGGTTAGGTAAGGATAATTTGGTTAGGTTAGGTAAGGTTAGGTTAGGTTAGGTTAGGTTGGGTTGGGTGTTGTTGGGTTGGGTTGGGTTGGGTTAGGTTGGGTTAGGTTAGGTTAGGTTACGTTAGGTTAGGTTAGGTTAGGTTAGGTTACGTTAGGTTATGTTAGGTTAGGTTAGGTTGCGTTAGGTTACGTTAGGTCAGGTAAGGTTAGGTTACGTTAGAATAGGTTAGGTTACATTAGGTTACGTTAGGTTAGGTTAAGTTAGGTTAGGTTAGGTTTGGTTAGGTTAGGTTAGGTTAGCTTAGGTTAGGTTAGGTTGGGTTGGGTTGGGTTAGGTTGGGTTAGGTTAGGTTAGGTTAGGTTAGGTTGGGTTAGGTTAGTTTAGGTTAGGTTAGGTTAGGTTGGGTTGGGTTGGCTTAGGTTAGGTTAGGGTGGTAAGGTTAGGTTAGGTTAGGTTAGGTTAGGTTAGGTTACGTTAGGTTAAGGTATGAATCGTCGTAAAACCGCATTAAACAATGTCACTTAGTGAGATGCAGTGTTTTTCACCTTTACAAGTTGGGAACTGTGATATCTAATGTGAAAGCGCTTGAAACCGTCGTAATGTTGTAGAAAGCAATGCAAAGTAGCGAGTAAAACGTTTTCTAACGATAGAAGTGCGAAAGTTATGTTAGGTTGAGTTATGTTAGTTTAGGCTAGGTAGCGTCGTGAAACTACCAAAAACAACGTCATCTAACGAGATAGTATTGTTTTATTGCGAGTACGAAACTGCGATAGGTGAAATGTTGTGAAAGCACACAAAACGGCATGAACAAGCCAAATACTGCGTGTTGTACCGTTACAAGTGCGAAACTGCTATGTTGTGATATTCTCGGTAAAGCGCATGCAAGCATCGTGAAACCTTAAAGAACGATGTCATTTAGCGAGATACAGCGTTCTGTACTGCAATAAGTTGGTGAGAAACTGTGAGTTCAAACGAATATCGTAATTGTGAACGAAACAGTGTAATTGAGCGTATTTAGATACAAGTGCGAATGTTAGGTTAGGTTAAGATATGAACCGTCGTAAAACCGCATTAAACAATGTCACTTAGTGAGATGCAGTCTTTTTCACCATTACAAGTCGGGAACTGCGATATCTAATGTGAAAGCGCATGAAACCGTCGTAATCTTGTAGAAAACATTGTAAAGTTGCGAGTAAAACGTTTTCTAACGATAGAAGTGCGAAGGTTAGCTTGAGTTATGTTAGTTTAAGCTATGTAGCGTCGTGAGACCACCAAAAAGGACGTCATCTAACGAGATAGTGTTGTTTTATTGCATGTACGAAACTGCAATAGGTGAAATGTTGTGAAAGTACACAAAACGGCTTGAACAAGCCAGATACTGCGTGTTGTACCGTTACAAGTGCGAAACTGCTTTATTGCGATATTCTCGTTAAAGCGCATGCAAGTATCATGAAACCTTAAAGAACGATGTCATTTAGCGAGATACAGCGTTGTGTACTGTAATAAGTTGGTGAGAAACTGTGAGTTCAAGCAAATATCGTAATTGTGAACGAAACAGTGTAATTGAGCGTATTTAGATACAAGTGCGAATGTTAGGTTAGGTTGAGATATCAACCGTCGTAAAACCGCATTAAACAATGTCATTTAGTGAGATGTAGTGTTTTTCAACATTACAAGTCAGGAACTACGATATCTAATGTGAAAGCGCATGAAACCGTCGTAATGTTGTAGAAAGCAATGTAAAGTAGCGAGTAAAACGTTTTCTAACGATAGAAGTGCGAAGGTTATGTTAGGTTGAGTTATGTTAGTTTAAGCTACGTCGCGTCGTGAAACCACCAAAAACGACGTCATCTAACGAGATAGTGTTGTTTTATTGCGAGTACGAAACTGCGATAGGTAAAATGTTGTGAAAGCACACAAAACGGCATGAACAAGGTAAATACTGCGTGTTGTACCGTTACAAGTGCGAAACTGCTATGTTGTGACATTCTCGGTAAAGCGCATGCGAGTATCGTGAAACCTTAAAGAACGATGTCATTTAGCGAGATACAGCGTTCTGTACTGTAATAAGTTGGTGAGAAACTGTGAGGTCAAGCAAATATCGTAATTGTGAACGAAACAGTGTAATAGAGCGTTTTTCAATACAAGTACGAATGTTAGGTTAGGTTAAGATATGAACCGTCGTAAAACCGCATTAAACAATGTCACTTAGTGAGATGCAGTGTTTTTCACCATTACAAGTCGGGAACTGCGATATCTAATGTGAAAGCGCTTGCAAACGTCGTTAGGTTAGGTTAGGTTATGTTACGTTAGGTTAGGTTTGGTTAGGTTAGGTTAGGTTAGGTTAGGTTAGGTTATGTTAGGTTAGGTTGGGTTAGGTGAGGTTAGGTTCGGTTAGGTTAAGATATGAACCGCGCTAAAACCGCATTAAACAATGTCACTTAGAGAGATGCAGTGTTTTTCACCTTTACATGTTGGGAACTGCGATATCTAATGTGAAAGCGCTTGAAACCGTCGTAATGTTGTAGAAAGCAATGTAAAGTAGCGAGTAAAACGTTTTCTAACGATAGAAGTGCGAAGGTTATGTTAGGTTGAGTTATGTTAGTTTAAGCTAGGTAGCGTCGTGAAACCACCAAAAACGACGTCATCTAACGAGATAGTGTTGTTTTATTGCGAGTACGAAACTGCGATAGGTAAAATGTTGTGAAAGCACACAAAACGGCATGAACAAGCCAAATACTGCGTGTTGTACCGTTACAAGTGCGAAAGTGCTATGTTGTGACATTCTCGGTAAAGCGCATGCAAGTATCGTGAAACCTTAAAGAACGATGTCATTTAGCGAGATACAGCGTTCTGTACTGTAATAAGTTGGTGAGAAACTGTGAGGTCAAGCAAATATCGTAATTGTGAACGAAACAGCGTAATTGAGCGTCTTTAGATACAAGTGCGAATGTTAGGTTAGGTTAAGATATGAACCGTCGTAAAACCGCATTAAACAATGTCAATTAGTGAGATGCAGTGTTTTTCATCATTAAAAGTGGGGAACTGCGATATCTAATGTGAAAGCGCTTGCAACCGTCGTTAGGTTAGGTTAGGTTAGGTTAGGTTAGGTTAGGTTTGGTTAGGTTAGGTTAGGTTAGGTTAGATTAGGTTAGGTTGGGTTGAGTTGAGTTGGGTTAGGTTAGGTTAGGTTAGGTTAGGTTGGGTTAGGTTAGGTTAGGTTAGGTTAGGATACGTTAGGTTAGGTTAGGTTACGTTAGGTTAGGTTAGGTTAGGTTACGTTAGGTTAGGTTAGGTTAGGTAAGGATAATTTGGTTATGTTAGGTAAGGTTAGGTTAGGTTAGGTTAGGTTGGGTTGGGTGTTGTTGGGTTGGGTTGGGTTAGGTTGGGTTAGGTTAGGTTAGGTTACGTTAGGTTAGGTTAGGTTAGGTTAGGTTACGTTAGGTTATGTTAGGTTAGGTTAGGTTGCGTTAGGTTAGGTTAGGTCAGGTAAGGTTAGGTTACGTTAGAATAGGTTAGGTTAGGTTAGGTTACGTTAGGTTAGGTTAAGTTAGGTTAGGTTAGGTTTGGTTAGGTTAGGTTAGGTTAGGTTACGTTAGGTTAGGTTAAGTTAGGTTAGGTTAGGTTTGGTTAGGTTAGGTTAGGTTAGCTTAGCTTAGGTTAGGTTGGGTTGGGTTGGGTTAGGTTAGGTTGGGTTAGGTTAGGTTAGGTTACGTTAGGTTAGGTTAGGTTAGGTTAGGTTACGTTAGGTTATGTTAGGTTAGGTTAGGTTGCGTTAGGTTACGTTAGGTCAGGTAAGGTTAGGTTACGTTAGAATAGGTTAGGTTACATTAGGTTACGTTAGGTTAGGTTAAGTTAGGTTAGGTTAGGTTTGGTTAGGTTAGGTTAGGTTAGCTTAGGTTAGGTTAGGTTGGGTTGGGTTGGGTTAGGTTGGGTTAGGTTAGGTTAGGTTAGGTTAGGTTGGGTTAGGTTAGTTTAGGTTAGGTTAGGTTAGGTTGGGTTGGGTTGGCTTAGGTTAGGTTAGGGTGGTAAGGTTAGGTTAGGTTAGGTTAGGTTAGGTTAGGTTACGTTAGGTTAAGGTATGAACCGTCGTAAAACCGCATTAAACAATGTCACTTAGTGAGATGCAGTGTTTTTCACCTTTACAAGTTGGGAACTGTGATATCTAATGTGAAAGCGCTTGAAACCGTCGTAATGTTGTAGAAAGCAATGCAAAGTAGCGAGTAAAACGTTTTCTAACGATAGAAGTGCGAAAGTTATGTTAGGTTGAGTTATGTTAGTTTAGGCTAGGTAGCGTCGTGAAACTACCAAAAACAACGTCATCTAACGAGATAGTATTGTTTTATTGCGAGTACGAAACTGCGATAGGTGAAATGTTGTGAAAGCACACAAAACGGCATGAACAAGCCAAATACTGCGTGTTGTACCGTTACAAGTGCGAAACTGCTATGTTGTGATATTCTCGGTAAAGCGCATGCAAGCATCGTGAAACCTTAAAGAACGATGTCATTTAGCGAGATACAGCGTTCTGTACTGCAATAAGTTGGTGAGAAACTGTGAGTTCAAACAAATATCGTAATTGTGAACGAAACAGTGTAATTGAGCGTATTTAGATACAAGTGCGAATGTTAGGTTAGGTTAAGATATGAACCGTCGTAAAACCGCATTAAACAGTGTCACTTAGTGAGATGCAGTCTTTTTCACCATTACAAGTCGGGAACTGCGATATCTAATGTGAAAGCGCATGAAACCGTCGTAATCTTGTAGAAAACATTGTAAAGTTGCGAGTAAAACGTTTTCTAACGATAGAAGTGCGAAGGTTAGCTTGAGTTATGTTAGTTTAAGCTATGTAGCGTCGTGAGACCACCAAAAAGGACGTCATCTAACGAGATAGTGTTGTTTTATTGCATGTACGAAACTGCAATAGGTGAAATGTTGTGAAAGTACACAAAACGGCTTGAACAAGCCAGATACTGCGTGTTGTACCGTTACAAGTGCGAAACTGCTTTATTGCGATATTCTCGTTAAAGCGCATGCAAGTATCATGAAACCTTAAAGAACGATGTCATTTAGCGAGATACAGCGTTGTGTACTGTAATAAGTTGGTGAGAAACTGTGAGTTCAAGCAAATATCGTAATTGTGAACGAAACAGTGTAATTGAGCGTATTTAGATACAAGTGCGAATGTTAGGTTAGGTTGAGATATCAACCGTCGTAAAACCGCATTAAACAATGTCATTTAGTGAGATGTAGTGTTTTTCAACATTACAAGTCAGGAACTACGATATCTAATGTGAAAGCGCATGAAACCGTCGTAATGTTGTAGAAAGCAATGTAAAGTAGCGAGTAAAACGTTTTCTAACGATAGAAGTGCGAAGGTTATGTTAGGTTGAGTTATGTTAGTTTAAGCTACGTCGCGTCGTGAAACCACCAAAAACGACGTCATCTAACGAGATAGTGTTGTTTTATTGCGAGTACGAAACTGCGATAGGTAAAATGTTGTGAAAGCACACAAAACGGCATGAACAAGCCAAATACTGCGTGTTGTACCGTTACAAGTGCGAAACTGCTATGTTGTGACATTCTCGGTAAAGCGCATGCGAGTATCGTGAAACCTTAAAGAACGATGTCATTTAGCGAGATACAGCGTTCTGTACTGTAATAAGTTGGTGAGAAACTGTGAGGTCAAGCAAATATCGTAATTGTGAACGAAACAGTGTAATTGAGCGTATTTAGATACAAGTGCGAATGTTAGGTTAGGTTGAGATATCAACCGTCGTAAAACCGCATTAAACAATGTCACTTAGTGAGATGTAGTGTTTTTCAACATTACAAGTCTGGAACTACGATATCTAATGTGAAAGCGCATGAAACCGTCGTAATCTTGTAGAAAACATTGTAAAGTTGCGAGTAAAACGTTTTCTAACGATAGAAGTGCGAAGGTTAGCTTGAGTTATGTTAGTTTAAGCTATGTAGCGTCGTGAGACCACCAAAAAGGACGTCATCTAACGAGATAGTGTTGTTTTCTTGCATGTACGAAACTGCAATAGGTGAAATGTTGTGAAAGTACACAAAACGGCTTGAACAAGCCAGATACTGCGTGTTGTACCGTTACAAGTGCGAAACTGCTATAATGTGATATTCTTGTTAAAGCGCATGCAAGCATCGTGAAACCTTAAAGAACGATGTCATTTAGCGAGATACAGCGTTCTGTACTGCAATAAGTTGGTGAAAAACTGTGAGGTTATGCAAATGTCGTAATTGTGAACGAAACAGTGTAATAGAGCGTTTTTCAATACAAGTACGAATGTTAGGTTAGGTTAAGATATGAACCGTCGTAAAACCGCATTAAACAATGTCACTTAGTGAGATGCAGTGTTTTTCACCATTACAAGTCGGGAACTGCGATATCTAATGTGAAAGCGCTTGCAAACGTCGTTAGGTTAGGTTAGGTTAGGTTAGGTTAGGTTACGTTGGGTTAGGTTTGGTTAGGTTAGGTTAGGTTATGTTAGGTTAGGTTGGGTTAGGTTAGGTTAGGTTAGGTTAAGATATGAACCGCGCTAAAACCGCATTAAACAATGTCACTTAGTGAGATGCAGTGTTTTTCACCTTTACAAGTTGGGAACTGCGATATCTAATGTGAAAGTGCTTGAAACCGTCGTAATCTTGTAGAAAACATTGTAAAGTTGCGAATAAAACGTTTTCTAACGATAGAAGTGCGAAGGTTAGGTTAGGTTACGTTAGGTTAAGCTAGGTAGCGCCGTGAAACTACCAAAAACGACGTCATCTAACGAGATAGTGTTGTTTTATTGCGAGTATTAAACTGCGATAGGTGAAATGTTGTGAAAGCACACAAAACGGAATGAACAAGCCAAATACTGCGTGTTCTACCGTTACAAGTGCGAAACTGCTATATTGTGATATTCTCGTTAAAGCGCATGCAAGCATCGTGAAACCTTAAAGAACAATGTCATTTAGCGAGATACAGCGTTCTGTACTGCAATAAGTTGGTGAAAAACTGGGAGGTTATGCAAATATCGTAATTGTGAACAAAACAGTGTAATAGAGCGTTTTTAGATACAAGTGCGAATGTTAGGTTAGGTTAAGATATCAACCGTCGTAAAACCGCATTAAACAATGTCAATTAGTGAGATGCAGTGTTTTTCACCATTAAAAGTGGGGAACTGCGATATCTAATGTGAAAGCGCTTGCAACCGTCGTTAGGTTAGGTTAGGTTAGGTTAGGTTAGGTTAGGTTTGGTTAGGTTAGGTTAGGTTAGGTTAGATTAGGTTAGGTTGGGTTGAGTTGGGTTAGGTTAGGTTAGGTTAGGTTAGCTTAGGTTGGGTTAGGTTAGGTTAGGTTAGGTTACGTTAGGTTAGGTTAGGTTACGTTAGGTTAGATTAGGTTAGGTTAGGTAAGGTTAGGTTAGGTTGGGTTAGGTTGGGTTGGGTGTTGTTGGGTTGGGTTGGGTTGGGTTAGGTTGGGTTAGGTTAGGTTAGGTTAGGTTACGTTAGGTTAGGTTAGGTTAGGTTAGGTTACGTTAGGTTATGTTAGGTTAGGTTAGGTTCCGTTAGGTTAGGTTAGGTCAGGTAAGGTTAGGTTACGTTAGAATAGGTTAGGTTACGTTAGGTTACGTTAGGTTAGGTTAAGTTAGGTTAGGTTAGGTTTGGTTAGGTTAGGTTAGGTTAGCTTAGGTTAGGTTAGGTTGGGTTGGGTTGGGTTAGGTTGGGTTAGGTTAGGTTAGGTTAGGTTAGGTTGGGTTAGGTTAGTTTAGGTTAGGTTAGGTTAGGTTAGGTTGGGTTGGGTTGGCTTAGGTTAGGTTAGGGTGGTAAGGTTAGGTTAGGTTAGGTTACGTTAGGTTAAGGTATGAACCGTCGTAAAACCGCATTAAACAATGATGTCACTTAGTGAGATGCAGTGTTTTTCACCTTTACAAGTTGGGAACTGTGATATCTAATGTGAAAGCGCTTGAAACCGTCGTAATGTTGTAGAAAGCAATGTAAAGTAGCGAGTAAAACGTTTTCTAACGATAGAAGTGTGAAAGTTATGTTAGGTTGAGTTATGTTAGTTTAAGCTAGGTAGCGTAGTGAAACTACCAAAAACAACGTCATCTAACGAGATAGTGTTGTTTTATTGCGAGCACGAAACTGCGATAGATGAAATGTAGTGAAAACACACAAAACGGCATGAACAAGCCAAATACTGCGTGTTGTACCGTTACAAGTGCGAAACTATGTTGTGATATTCTCGGTTAAGCGCATGCAAGCATCGTGAAACCTTAAAGAACGATGTCAATTAGCGAGATACAGCGTTCTGTACTGCAATAAGTTGGTGAAAAACTGTGAGGTTATGCAAATATCCTAATTGTGAACGAAACAGTGTAATAGAGCGTTTTTAATACAAGTGAGAATGTTAGGTTAGGTTAAGATATGAACCGTCGTAAAACCGCATTAAACAATGTCACTTAGTAAGATGCAGTGTTTTTCACCATTACAAGTCGGGAACTGCGATATCTAATGTGAAAGCGCTTGCAAACGTCGTTAGGTTAGGTTGAGTTAGGTTAGGTTACGTTAGGTTAGGTTAGGTTAGGTTTGGTTAGGTTAGGTTAGGTTAGGTTAAGTTAGGGTATGTTAGGTTAGGTTTGGTTAGGTTAGGTTAGGTTAGGTTTGGTTAGGTAAGGTTAGGTTAGGTTAAGATATGAACCGCGCTAAAACCGCATTAAACAATGTCACTTAGTGAGATGCTGTGTTTTTCACCATTACAAGTCGGGAACTGCGATATCTAATGTGAAAGCGCATGAAACCGTCGTAATCTTGTAGAAAACATTGTAAAGTAGCGAATAAAACGTTTTCTAACGATAGAAGTGCGAAGGTTCGGTTAGTTTGAGCTAGGTAGCGTCGTGAAACCACCAAAAACGATGTCATCTAACGAGATAGTGTTGTTTTATTGCGAGTACGAAACTGCGATAGGTGAAATATTGGGAAAGCACACAAAATGGCATGAAATAGCCAGATACTGCGTCTTGTGCCGTTACAAGTGCGAAACTGCTTTATTGTGATATTCTCGTTAAAGCGCATGCAAGTATCGTGAAACCTTAAAGAACGATGTCATTTAGCGAGATACAGCGTTCTGTACTGTAATAAGTTGGTGAGAAACTGTGAGGTCAAGCAAATATCGTAATTGTGAACGAAACAGCGTAATTGAGCGTCTTTAGATACAAGTGCGAATGTTAGGTTAGGTTAAGATATGAACCGTCGTAAAACCGCATTAAACAATGTCAATTAGTGAGATGCAGTGTTTTTCATCATTAAAAGTGGGGAACTGCGATATCTAATGTGAAAGCGCTTGCAACCGTCGTTAGGTTAGGTTAGGTTAGGTTAGGTTTGGTTAGGTTAGGTTAGGTTAGGTTAGATTAGGTTAGGTTGGGTTGAGTTGAGTTGGGTTAGGTTAGGTTAGGTTAGGTTAGGTTGGGTTAGGTTAGGTTAGGTTAGGATACATTAGGTTAGGTTAGGTTACGTTAGGTTAGGTTAGCTTAGGTTACGTTAGGTTAGGTTAGGTTAGGTAAGGATAATTTGGTTATGTTAGGTAAGGTTAGGTTAGGTTAGGTTAGGTTGGGTTGGGTGTTGTTGGGTTGGGTTGGGTTAGGTTGGGTTAGGTTAGGTTAGGTTACGTTAGGTTAGGTTAGGTTAGGTTAGGTTACGTTAGGTTATGTTAGGTTAGGTTAGGTTGCGTTAGGTTAGGTTAGGTCAGGTAAGGTTAGGTTACGTTAGAATAGGTTAGGTTAGGTTAGGTTACGTTAGGTTAGGTTAAGTTAGGTTAGGTTAGGTTTGGTTAGGTTAGGTTACGTTAGGTTAGGTCAAGTTAGGTTAGGTTAGGTTTGGTTAGGTTAGGTTAGGTAAGCTTAGCTTAGGTTAGGTTGGGTTGGGTTGGGTTAGGTTAGGTTGGGTTAGGTTAGGTTAGGTTAGGTTAGGTTGGGTTAGGTTAGTTTAGGTTAGGTTAGGTTAGGTTAGGTTACGTTAGGTTAAGGTATGAACCGTCGTAAAACCGCATTAAACAATGTCACTTAGTGAGATGCAGTGTTTTTCACCTTTACAAGTTGGGAACGGTGATATCTAATGTGAAAGCGCTTGAAACCGTCGTAATGTTGTAGAAAGCAATGTAAAGTAGCGAGTAAAACGTTTTCTAACGATAGAAGTGCGAAATTTATGTTAGGTTGAGTTATGTTAGTTTAAGCTAGGTAGCGTCGTGAAACTACCAAAAACAACGTCATCTAACGAGATAGTGTTGTTTTATTGCGAGTACGAAACTGCGATAGGTGAAATGTTGTGAAAGCACACAAAACGGCATGAACAAGCCAAATACTGCGTGTTGTACCGTTACAAGTGCGAAACTGCTATGTTGTGATATTCTCGTTAAAGCGCATGCAACCATCGTGAAACCTTAAAGAACGATGTCATTTAGCGAGATACAGCGTTCTGTACTGCAATAAGTTGGTGAAAAACTGTGAGGTTATGCAAATATCCTAATTGTGAACGAAACAGTGTAATTGAGCGTCTTTAGATACAAGTGCGAATGTTAGGTTAGGTTGACATATCAACCGTCGTAAAACCGCATTAAACAATCTCACTTAGTGAGATGTAGTGTTTTTCAACATTACAACTCGGGAACTACGATATCTAATGTGAAAGCGCATGAAACCGTCGTAATCTTGTAGAAAACATTGTAAAGTTGCGAATAAAACGTTTTCTAACGATAGAAGTGCGAAGGTTAGGTTAGGTTAGGTTAGGTTAAGCTAGGTAGCGTCGTGAAGCTACCAAAAACGACGTCATCTAACGAGATAGTGTTGTTTTATTGCGAGTATTAAACTGCGATAGGTGAAATGTTGTGAAAGCACACAAAACGGAATGAACAAGCCAAATACTGCGTGTTCTACCGTTACAAGTGCAAAACTGCTATATTGTGATATTCTCGTTAAAGCGCATGCAAGCATCGTGAAACCTTAAAGAACAATGTCATTTAGCGAGATACTGCGTTCTGTACTGCAATAAGTTGGTGAAAAACTGGGAGGTTATGCAAATATCGTAATTGTGAACAAAACAGTGTAATAGAGCGTTTTTAAATACAAGTGCGAATGTTAGGTTAGGTTAAGATATGAACCGTCGTAAAACCGCATTCAACAATGTCAATTAGTGAGATGCAGTGTTTTTCACCATTAAAAGTGGGGAACTGCGATATCTAATGTGAAAGCGCTTGCAACCGTCGTTAGGTTAGGTTAGGTTAGCTTAGGTTTGGTTAGGTTAGGTTAGGTTAGGTTAGGTTAGGTTAGATTAGGTTAGGTTGGGTTGAGTTGGGTTAGGTTAGGTTAGGTTAGGTTAGGTTGGGTTAGGTTAGGTTGGGTTAGGTTAGGTTACGTTAGGTTAGGTTAGGTTACGTTAGGTTAGGTTAGGTTACGTTAGGTTAGGTTAGGTTAGGTAAGGATAATTTGGTTAGGTTAGGTAAGGTTAGGTTAGGTTAGGTTAGGTTGGGTTAGGTGTTGTTGGGTTGGGTTGGGTTGGGTTAGGTTGGGTTAGGTTAGGTTAGGTTATGTTAGGTTAGGTTAGGTTGGGTTAGGTTAGTTTAGGTTAGGTTAGGTTAGTTTAGGTTAGGTTAGGTTAGGTTAGGTTAGGTTACGTTAGGTTATGTTAGGTTAGGTTAGGTTGCGTTAGGTTAGGTTAGGTCAGGTAAGGTTAGGTTACGTTAGAATAGTTTAGGTTAGGTTAGGTTACGTTAGGTTAGGTTAAGTTAGGTTAGGTTAGGTTTGGTTAGGTTAGGTTAGGTTAGGTTAGCTTAGGTTAGGTTGGGTTGGGTTGGGTTAGGTTGGGTTAGGTTAGGTTAGGTTAGGTTAGGTTGGGTTAGGTTAGTTTAGGTTAGGTTAGGTTAGGTTGGGTTGGGTTGGCTTAGGTTAGGTTAGGGTGGTAAGGTTAGGTTAGGTTAGGTTAGGTTACGTTAGGTTAAGGTATGAACCGTCGTAAAACCGCATTAAACAATGTCACTTAGTGAGATGCAGTGTTTTTCACCTTTACAAGTTGGGAACTGTGATATCTAATGTGAAAGCGCTTGAAACCGTCGTAATGTTGTAGAAAGCAATGCAAAGTAGCGAGTAAAACGTTTTCTAACGATAGAAGTGCGAAAGTCATGTTAGGTTGAGTTATGTTAGTTTAAGCTAGGTAGCGTCGTGAAACTACCAAAAACAACGTCATCTAACGAGATAGTGTTGTTTTATTGCGAGTACGAAACTGCGATAGATGAAATGTTGTGAAAACACACAAAACGGCATGAACAAGCCAAATACTGCGTGTTGTACCGTTACAAGTGCGAAACTATGTTCTGATATTCTCGGTTAAGCGCATGCAAGCATCGTGAAACCTTAAAGAACGATGTCATTTAGCGAGATACAGCGTTCTGTACTGCAATAAGTTGGTGAAAAACTGTGAGGTTATGCAAATATCCTAATTGTGAACGAAACAGTGTAATAGAGCGTTTTTTAATACAAGTGCGAATGTTAGGTTAGGTTAAGATATGAACCGTCGTAAAACCGCATTAAACAATGTCACTTAGTAAGATGCAGTGTTTTTCACCATTACAAGTCGGGAACTGCGATATCTAATGTGAAAGCGCTTGCAAACGTCGTTAGGTTAGGTTGAGTTAGGTTAGGTTACGTTAGGTTAGGTTAGGTTAGGTTTGGTTAGGTTAGGTTAGGTTAGGTTAGGTTAGGGTATGTTAAGTTAGGTTTGGTTAGGTTAGGTTAGGTTAGGTTGGGTTAGGTAAGGTTAGGTTAGGTTAAGATATGAACCGCGCTAAAACCGCATTAAACAATGTCACTTAGTGAGATGCTGTGTTTTTCACCATTACAAGTCGGGAACTGCGATATCTAATGTGAAAGCGCATGAAACCGTCGTAATCTTGTAGAAAACATTGTAAAGTAGCGAATAAAACGTTTTCTAACGATAGAAGTGCGAAGGTTCGGTTAGTTTGAGCTAGGTAGCGTCGTGAAACCACCAAAAACGATGTCATCTAACGAGATAGTGTTGTTTTATTGCGAGTACAAAACTGCAACAGGTGAAATGTTGTGAAAGTACACAAAACGGCTTGAACAAGCCAGATACTGCGTGTTGTACCGTTACAAGTGCGAAACTGCTATAATGTGATATTCTTGTTAAAGCGCATGCAAGCATCGTGAAACCTTAAAGAACGATGTCATTTAGCGAGATACAGCGTTCTGTACTGCAATAATTTGGCGAAAAACTGTGAGCCTATGCAAATATCGTAATTGTGAACGAAACAGTGTAATAGAGCGTTTTTCAATACAAGTACGAATGTTAGGTTAGGTTAAGATATGAACCGTCGTAAAACCGCATTAAACAATGTCACTTAGTGAGATGCAGTGTTTTTCACCATTACAAGTCGGGAACTGCGATATCTAATGTGAAAGCGCTTGCAAACGTCGTTAGGTTAGGTTAGGTTATGTTACGTTAGGTTAGGTTTGGTTAGGTTAGGTTAGGTTAGGTTAGGTTATGTTAGGTTAGGTTGGGTTAGGTGAGGTTAGGTTCGGTTAGGTTAAGATATGAACCGCGCTAAAACCGCATTAAACAATGTCACTTAGAGAGATGCAGTGTTTTTCACCTTTACATGTTGGGAACTGCGATATCTAATGTGAAAGCGCTTGAAACCGTCGTAATGTTGTAGAAAGCAATGTAAAGTAGCGAGTAAAACGTTTTCTAACGATAGAAGTGCGAAGGTTATGTTAGGTTGAGTTATGTTAGTTTAAGCTAGGTAGCGTCGTGAAACCACCAAAAACGACGTCATCTAACGAGATAGTGTTGTTTTATTGCGAGTACGAAACTGCGATAGGTAAAATGTTGTGAAAGCACACAAAACGGCATGAACAAGCCAAATACTGCGTGTTGTACCGTTACAAGTGCGAAAGTGCTATGTTGTGACATTCTCGGTAAAGCGCATGCAAGTATCGTGAAACCTTAAAGAACGATGTCATTTAGCGAGATACAGCGTTCTGTACTGTAATAAGTTGGTGAGAAACTGTGAGGTCAAGCAAATATCGTAATTGTGAACGAAACAGCGTAATTGAGCGTCTTTAGATACAAGTGCGAATGTTAGGTTAGGTTAAGATATGAACCGTCGTAAAACCGCATTAAACAATGTCAATTAGTGAGATGCAGTGTTTTTCATCATTAAAAGTGGGGAACTGCGATATCTAATGTGAAAGCGCTTGCAACCGTCGTTAGGTTAGGTTAGGTTAGGTTAGGTTAGGTTAGGTTTGGTTAGGTTAGGTTAGGTTAGGTTAGATTAGGTTAGGTTGGGTTGAGTTGAGTTGGGTTAGGTTAGGTTAGGTTAGGTTAGGTTGGGTTAGGTTAGGTTAGGTTAGGTTAGGATACGTTAGGTTAGGTTAGGTTACGTTAGGTTAGGTTAGGTTAGGTTACGTTAGGTTAGGTTAGGTTAGGTAAGGATAATTTGGTTATGTTAGGTAAGGTTAGGTTAGGTTAGGTTAGGTTGGGTTGGGTGTTGTTGGGTTGGGTTGGGTTAGGTTGGGTTAGGTTAGGTTAGGTTACGTTAGGTTAGGTTAGGTTAGGTTACGTTAGGTTATGTTAGGTTAGGTTAGGTTGCGTTAGGTTAGGTTAGGTCAGGTAAGGTTAGGTTACGTTAGAATAGGTTAGGTTAGGTTAGGTTACGTTAGGTTAGGTTAAGTTAGGTTAGGTTAGGTTTGGTTAGGTTAGGTTAGGTTAGGTTACGTTAGGTTAGGTTAAGTTAGGTTAGGTTAGGTTTGGTTAGGTTAGGTTAGGTTAGCTTAGCTTAGGTTAGGTTGGGTTGGGTTGGGTTAGGTTTGGTTGGGTTAGGTTAGGTTAGGTTAGGTTAGGTTGGGTTAGGTTAGTTTAGGTTAGGTTAGGTTAGGTTAGGTTACGTTAGGTTAAGGTATGAACCGTCGTAAAACCGCATTAAACAATGTCACTTAGTGAGATGCAGTGTTTTTCACCTTTACAAGTTGGGAACTGTGATATCTAATGTGAAAGCGCTTGAAACCGTCGTAATGTTGTAGAAAGCAATGCAAAGTAGCGAGTAAAACGTTTTCTAACGATAGAAGTGCGAAAGTCATGTTAGGTTGAGTTATGTTAGTTTAAGCTAGGTAGCGTCGTGAAACTACCAAAAACAACGTCATCTAACGAGATAGTGTTGTTTTATTGCGAGTACGAAACTGCGATAGATGAATTGTTGTGAAAACACACAAAACGGCATGAACAAGCCAAATACTGCGTGTTGTACCGTTACAAGTGCGAAACTATGTTCTGATATTCTCGGTTAAGCGCATGCAAGCATCGTGAAACCTTAAAGAACGATGTCATTTAGCGAGATACAGCGTTCTGTACTGCAATAAGTTGGTGAAAAACTGTGAGGTTATGCAAATATCCTAATTGTGAACGAAACAGTGTAATAGAGCGTTTTTTAATACAAGTGCGAATGTTAGGTTAGGTTAAGATATGAACCGTCGTAAAACCGCATTAAACAATGTCACTTAGTAAGATGCAGTGTTTTTCACCATTACAAGTCGGGAACTGCGATATCTAATGTGAAAGCGCTTGCAAACGTCGTTAGGTTAGGTTGAGTTAGGTTAGGTTACGTTAGGTTAGGTTAGGTTTGGTTAGGTTAGGTTAGGTTAGGTTAGGTTAGGGTATGTTAGGTTAGGTTTGGTTAGGTTAGGTTAGGTTAGGTTGGGTTAGGTAAGGTTAGGTTAGGTTAAGATATGAACCGCGCTAAAACCGCATTAAACAATGTCACTTAGTGAGATGCTGTGTTTTTCACCATTACAAGTCGGGAACTGCGATATCTAATGTGAAAGCGCATGAAACCGTCGTAATCTTGTAGAAAACATTGTAAAGTAGCGAATCAAACGTTTTCTAACGATAGAAGTGCGAAGGTTCGGTTAGTTTGAGCTAGGTAGCGTCGTGAAACCACCAAAAACGATGTCATCTAACGAGATAGTGTTGTTTTATTGCGAGTACGAAACTGCGATAGGTGAAATATTGGGAAAGCACACAAAATGGCATGAACTAGCCAGATACTGCGTCTTGTGCCGTTACAAGTGCGAAACTGCTTTATTGTGATATTCTCGTTAAAGCGCATGCAAGTATCGTGAAACCTTAAAGAACGATGTCATTTAGCGAGATACAGCGTTCTGTACTGTAATAAGCTGGTGAGAAACTGTGAGGTCAAGCAAATATCGTAATTGTGAACGAAACAGTGTAATTGAGCGTATTTAGATACAAGTGCGAATGTTAGGTTAGGTCGAGATATCAACCGTCGTAAAACCGCATTAAACAATGTCACTTAGTGAGATGTAGTGTTTTTAAACATTACAAGTCGGGAACTACGATATCTAATGTGAAAGCGCATGAAACCGTCGTAATCTTGTAGAAAACATTGTAAAGTTGCGAGTAAAACGTTTTCTAACGATAGAAGTGCGAAGGTTAGCTTGAGTTATGTTAGTTTAAGCTATGTAGCGTCGTGAGACCACCAAAAAGGACGTCATCTAACGAGATAGTGTTGTTTTCTTGCATGTACGAAACTGCAACAGGTGAAATGTTGTGAAAGTACACAAAACGGCTTGAACAAGCCAGATACTGCGTGTTGTACCGTTACAAGTGCGAAACTGCTATAATGTGATATTCTTGTTAAAGCGCATGCAAGCATCGTGAAACCTTAAAGAACGATGTCATTTAGCGAGATACAGCGTTCTGTACTGCAATAATTTGGCGAAAAACTGTGAGCTTATGCAAATATCGTAATTGTGAACGAAACAGTGTAATAGAGCGTTTTTCAATACAAGTACGAATGTTAGGTTAGGTTAAGATATGAACCGTCGTAAAACCGCATTAAACAATGTCACTTAGTGAGATGCAGTGTTTTTCACCAATACAAGTCGGGAACTGCGATATCTAATGTGAAAGCGCTTGCAAACGTCGTTAGGTTAGGTTAGGTTAGGTTAGGTTATGTTACGTTAGGTTAGGTTTGGTTAGGTTAGGTTAGGTTAGGTTATGTTAGGTTAGGTTGGGTTAGGTGAGGTTAGGTTCGGTTAGGTTAAGATATGAACCGCGCTAAAACCGCATTAAACAATGTCACTTAGTGAGATGCAGTGTTTTTCACCTTTACATGTTGGGAACTGCGATATCTAATGTGAAAGCGCTTGAAACCGTCGTAATGTTGTAGAAAGCAATGTAAAGTAGCGAGTAAAACGTTTTCTAACGATAGAAGTGCGAAGGTTATGTTAGGTTGAGTTATGTTAGTTTAAGCTAGGTAGCGTCGTGAAACCACCAAAAACGACGTCATCTAACGAGATAGTGTTGTTTTATTGCGAGTACGAAACTGCGATAGGTAAAATGTTGTGAAAGCACACAAAACGGCATGAACAAGCCAAATACTGTGTGTTGTACCGTTACAAGTGCGAAAGTGCTATGTTGTGACATTCTCGGTAAAGCGCATGCAAGTATCGTGAAACCTTAAAGAACGATGTCATTTAGCGAGATACAGCGTTCTGTACTGTAATAAGTTGGTGAGAAACTGTGAGGTCAAGCAAATATAGTAATTGTGAACGAAACAGCGTAATTGAGCGTCTTTAGATACAAGTGCGAATGTTAGGTTAGGTTAAGATATGAACCGTCGTAAAACCGCATTAAACAATGTCAATTAGTGAGATGCAGTGTTTTTCATCATTAAAAGTGGGGAACTGCGATATCTAATGTGAAAGCGCTTGCAACCGTCGTTAGGTTAGGTTAGGTTAGGTTAGGTTAGGTTAGGTTTGGTTAGGTTAGGTTAGGTTAGGTTAGATTAGGTTAGGTTGGGTTGAGTTGAGTTGGGTTAGGTTAGGTTAGGTTAGGTTAGGTTGGGTTAGGTTAGGTTAGGTTAGGTTAGGATACGTTAGGTTAGGTTAGGTTACGTTAGGTTAGGTTAGGTTAGGTTACGTTAGGTTAGGTTAGGTTAGGTAAGGATAATTTGGTTATGTTAGGTAAGGTTAGGTTAGGTTAGGTTAGGTTGGGTTGGGTGTTGTTGGGTTGGGTTGGGTTAGGTTGGGTTAGGTTAGGTTAGGTTACGTTAGGTTAGGTTAGGTTAGGTTACGTTAGGTTATGTTAGGTTAGGTTAGGTTGCGTTAGGTTAGGTTAGGTCAGGTAAGGTTAGGTTACGTTAGAATAGGTTAGGTTAGGTTAGGTTACGTTAGGTTAGGTTAAGTTAGGTTAGGTTAGGTTTGGTTAGGTTAGGTTAGGTTAGGTTACGTTAGGTTAGGTTAAGTTAGGTTAGGTTAGGTTTGGTTAGGTTAGGTTAGGTTAGCTTAGCTTAGGTTAGGTTGGGTTGGGTTGGGTTAGGTTAGGTTGGGTTAGGTTAGGTTAGGTTAGGTTGGGTTAGGTTAGTTTAGGTTAGGTTAGGTTAGGTTAGGTTACGTTAGGTTAAGGTATGAACCGTCGTAAAACCGCATTAAACAATGTCACTTAGTGAGATGCAGTGTTTTTCACCTTTACAAGTTGGGAACTGTGATATCTAATGTGAAAGCGCATGAAACAGTCGTAAACTTGTAGAAAACATTGTAAAGTTGCGAGTAAAACGTTTTCTAACGATAGAAGTGCGAAGGTTAGCTTGAGTTATGTTAGTTTAAGCTATGTAGCGTCGTGAGACCACCAAAAAGGACGTCATCTAACGAGATAGTGTTGTTTTCTTGCATGTACGAAACTGCAACAGGTGAAATGTTGTGAAAGTACACAAAACGGCTTGAACAAGCCAGATACTGCGTGTTGTACCGTTACAAGTGCGAAACTGCTATAATGTGATATTCTTGTTAAAGCGCATGCAAGCATCGTGAAACCTTAAAGAACGATGTCATTTAGCGAGATACAGCGTTCTGTACTGCAATAAATTGGCGAAAAACTGTGAGCTTATGCAAATATCGTAATTGTGAACGAAACAGTGTAATAGAGCGTTTTTCAATACAAGTACGAATGTTAGGTTAGGTTAAGATATGAACCGTCGTAAAACCGCATTAAACAATGTCACTTAGTGAGATGCAGTGTTTTTCACCATTACAAGTCGGGAACTGCGATATCTAATGTGAAAGCGCTTGCAAACGTCGTTAGGTTAGGTTAGGTTAGGTTAGGTTACGTTAGGTTAGGTTTGGTTAGGTTAGGTTAGGTTAGGTTATGTTAGGTTAGGTTGGGTTAGGTGAGGTTAGGTTCGGTTAGGTAAAGATATGAACCGCGCTAAAACCGCATTAAACAATGTCACTTAGTGAGATGCAGTGTTTTTCACCTTTACATGTTGGGAACTGCGATATCTAATGTGAAAGCGCTTGAAACCGTCGTAATGTTGTAGAAAGCAATGTAAAGTAGCGAGTAAAACGTTTTCTAACGATAGAAGTGCGAAGGTTATGTTAGGTTGAGTTATGTTAGTTTAAGCTACGTAGCGTCGTGAAACCACCAAAAACGACGTCATCTAACGAGATAGTGTTGTTTTATTGCGAGTACGAAACTGCGATAGGTAAAATGTTGTGAAAGCACACAAAACGGCATGAACAAGCCAAATACTGCGTGTTGTACCGTTACAAGTGCGAAAGTGCTATGTTGTGACATTCTCGGTAAAGCGCATGCAAGTATCGTGAAACCTTAAAGAACGATGTCATTTAGCGAGATACAGCGTTCTGTACTGTAATAAGTTGGTGAAAAACTGGGAGGTTATACAAATATCGTAATTGTGAACAAAACAGTGTAATAGAGCGTTTTTAGATACAAGTGCGAATGTTAGGTTAGGTTAAGATATGAACCGTCGTAAAACCGCATTAAACAATGTCAATTAGTGAGATGCAGTGTTTTTCACCATTAAAAGTGGGGAACTGCGATATCTAATGTGAAAGCGCTTGCAACCGTCGTTAGCTTAGGTTAGGTTAGGTTAGGTTAGGTTAGGTTAGATTAGGTTAGGTTGGGTTGAGTTGGGTTAGGTTAGGTTAGGTTAGGTTGGGTTAGGTTAGGTTAGGTTAGGTTAGGTTACGTTAGGTTAGGTTAGGTTACGTTAGGTTAGGTTAGGTTAGGTTACGTTAGGTTAGGTTAGGTTAGGTAAGGATAATTTGGTTAGGTTAGGTAAGGTTAGGTTAGGTTAGGTTAGGTTGGGTTAGGTGTTGTTGGGTTGGGTTGGGTTGGGTTAGGTTGGGTTAGGTTAGGTTAGGTTATGTTAGGTTAGGTTAGGTTGGGTTAGGTTAGTTTAGGTTAGGTTAGGTTAGTTTAGGTTAGGTTAGGTTAGGTTACGTTAGGTTATGTTAGGTTAGGTTAAGTTGCGTTAGGTTAGGTTAGGTCAGGTAAGGTTAGGTTACGTTAGAATAGTTTAGGTTAGGTTAGGTTACGTTAGGTTAGGTTAGGTTAGGTTTGGTTAGGTTAGGTTAGGTTAGCTTAGGTTAGGTTAGGTTGGGTTGGGTTGGGTTAGGTTGGGTTAGGTTGGGTTAGGTTAGGTTAGGTTAGGTTAGGTTAGGTTGGGTTGGGTTGGCTTAGGTTAGGTTAGGGTGGTAAGGTTAGGTTAGGTTAGGTTAGGTTACGTTAGGTTAAGGTATGAACCGTCGTAAAACCGCATTAAACAATGTCACTTAGTGAGATGCAGTGTTTTTCACCTTTACAAGTTGGGAACTGTGATATCTAATGTGAAAGCGCTTGAAACCGTCGTAATGTTGTAGAAAGCAATGCAAAGTAGCGAGTAAAACGTTTTCTAATGATAGAAGTGCGAAAGTCATGTTAGGTTGAGTTATGTTAGTTTAAGCTACGTAGCGTCGTGAAACCACCAAAAACGACATCATCTAACGAGATAGTGTTGTTTTATTGCGAGTACGAAACTGCGATAGGTGAAATGTTGTGAAAGCACACAAAACGGCATGAACAAGCCAAATACTGCGTGTTGTACCGTTACAAGTGCGAAACTGCTATGTTGTGATATTCTCGGTAAAGCGCATGCAAGCATCGTGAAACCTTAAAGAACGATGTCATTTAGCGAGATACAGCGTTCTGTACTGCAATAAGTTGGTGAAAAACTGTGAGGTTATGCAAATATCCTAATTGTAAACGAAACAGTGTAATAGAGCGTTTTTTAATACAAGTGCGAATGTTAGGTTAGGTTAAGATATGAACCGTCGTAAAACCGCATTAAACAATGTCACTTAGTGAGATGCAGTGTTTTTCACCATTACAAGTCGGCAACTGCGATATCTAATGTGAAAGCGCATGAAACCGTCGTAATCTTGTAGAAAAAATTGTAAAGTTGCGAGTAAAACGTTTTCTAACGATAGAAGTGCGAAGGTTAGCTTGAGTTATGTTAGTTTAAGCTATGTAGCGTCGTGAGACCACCAAAAAGGACGTCATCTAACGAGATATTGTTTTATTGCTTGTACGAAACTGCAATAGGTGAAATGTTGTGAAAGTACACAAAACGGCTTGAACAAGCCAGATACTGCGTGTTGTACCGTTACAAGTGCGAAACTGCTTTATTGCGATATTCTCGTTAAAGCGCATGCAAGTATCGTGAAACCTTAAAGAACGATGTCATTTAGCGAGATACAGCGTTCTGTACTGTAATAAGTTGGTGAGAAACTGTGAGGTCAAGCAAATATCGTAATTGTGAACGAAACAGTGTAATTGAGCGTATTTAGATACAAGTGCGAATCTTAGGTTAGGTTGAGATATCAACCGTCGTAAAACCGCATTAAACAATGTCACTTAGTGAGATGTAGTGTTTTTCAACATTACAAGTCGGGAACTACGATATCTAATGTGAAAGCGCATGAAACCGTCGTAATGTTGTAGAAAGCAATGTAAAGTAGCGAGTAAAACGTTTTCTAACGATAGAAGTGCGAAGGTTATGTTAGGTTGAGTTATGTTAGTTTAAGCTACGTAGCGTCGTGAAACCACCAAAAACGACATCATCTAACGAGATAGTGTTGTTTTATTGCGAGTACGAAACTGCGATAGGTAAAATGTTGTGAAAGCACACAAAACGGCATGAACAAGCCAAATACTGCGTGTTGTACCGTTACAAGTGCGAAACTGCTATGTTGTGACATTCTCGGTAAAGCGCATGCAAGTATCGTGAAACCTTAAAGAACGATGTCATTTAGCGAGATACAGCGTTCTGTACTGTAATAAGTTGGTGAAAAACTGTGAGGTCAAGCAAATATCGTAATTGTGAACGAAACAGTGTAATTGAGCGTATTTAGATACAAGTGCGAATGTTAGGTTAGGTTGAGATATCAACCGTCGTAAAACCGCATTAAACAATGTCACTTAGTGAGATGTAGTGTTTTTCAACATTACAAGTCGGGAACTACGATATCTAATGTGAAAGCGCATGAAACCGTCGTAATCTTGTAGAAAACATTGTAAAGTTGCGAGTAAAACGTTTTCTAACGATAGAAGTGCGAAGGTTAGCTTGAGTTATGTTAGTTTAAGCTATGTAGCGTCGTGAGACCACCAAAAAGGACGTCATCTAACGATATAGTGTTGTTTTCTTGCATGTACGAAACTGCAATGGGTGAAATGTTGTGAAAGTACACAAAACGGCTTGAACAAGCCAGATACTGCGTGTTGTACCGTTACAAGTGCGAAACTGCTATAATGTGATATTCTTGTTAAAGCGCATGCAAGCATCGTAAAACCTTAAAGAACGATGTCATTTAGCGAGATACAGCGTTCTGTACTGCAATAAGTTGGTGAAAAACTGTGAGGTTATGCAAATATCGTAATTGTGAACGAAACAGTGTAATAGAGCGTTTTTCAATACAAGTACGAATGTTAGGTTAGGTTAAGATATGAACCGTCGTAAAACCGCATTAAACAATGTCACTTAGTGAGATGCAGTGTTTTTCACCATTACAAGTCGGGAACTGCGATATCTAATGTGAAAGCGCTTGCAAACGTCGTTAGGTTAGGTTAGGTTAGGTTAGGTTACGTTGGGTTAGGTTTGGTTAGGCTAGGTTAGGTTATGTTAGGTTAGGTTGGGTTAGGTTAGGTTAGGTTAAGATATGAACCGCGCTAAAACCGCATTAAACAATGTCACTTAGTGAGATGCAGTGTTTTTCAACATTACAAGTCGGGAACTACGATATCTAATGTGAAAGCGCATGAAACCGTCGTAATCTTGTAGAAAACATTGTAAAGTGGCGAGTAAAACGTTTTGTAACGATAGAAGTGCGAAGGTTAGGTTAGGTTAGGTTAGTTTAAGCTAGGTAGCGTCGTGAAACTACCAAAAACGACGTCATCTAACGAGATAGTGTTGTTTTATTGCGAGTATTAAACTGCGATAGGTGAAATGTTGTGAAAGCACACAAAACGGCATGAACAAGCCAAATCCTGCGTGTTCTACCGTTACAAGTGCGAAACTGCTATATTGTGATATTCTCGTTAAAGCGCATGCAAGCATCGTGAAACCTTAAAGAACAATGTCATTTAGCGAGATACAGCGTTCTGTACTGCAATAAGTTGGTGAAAAACTGTGAGGTTATGCAAATATCGTAATTGTGAACGAAACAGTGTAATAGAGCGTTTTTCAATACAAGTACGAATGTTAGGTTAGGTTAAGATATGAAATGTCGTAAAACCGCATTAAACAATGTCACTTAGTGAGATGCAGTGTTTTTCACCATTACAAGTAGGGAACTGCGATATCTAATGTGAAAGCGCTTGCAAACGTCGTTAGGTTAGGTTAGGTTAGGTTAGGTCAGGTTAGGTTACGTTAGGTTAGGTTTGGTTAGGTTAGGTTAGGTTAGGTTATGTTAGGTTAGGTTGGGTTAGGTTAGGTTAGGTTAGGTTAGGTTAAGATATGAACCGCGCTAAAACCGCATTAAACAATGTCACTTAGTGAGATGCAGTGTTTTTCACCTTTACAAGATGATAACTGCGATATCTAATGTGAAAGCGCTTGAAACCGTCGTTATGTTATAGAAAGCATTGTAAAGTAGCGAGTAAAACGTTTTCTAACGATAGAAGTGCGAAGGTTATGTTAGGTTGAGTTATGTTAGTTTAAGCTAGGTAGCGTCGTGAAACCACCAAAAACGACGTCATTTAACGAGATAGTGTTGTTTTATGGCGAGTACGAAAGTGCGATAGGTAAAATGTTGTGAAAGCACACAAAACGGCATGAACAAGCCAAATACTGCGTGTTGTACCGTTACTAGTGCGAAAGTGCTATGTTGTGACATTCTCGGTAAAGCGCATGCAAGTATCATGAAACCTTAAAGAACGATGTCCTTTAGCGAGATACAGCGTTCTGTACTGTAATAAGTTGGTGAGAAACTGTGAGGTCAAGCAAATATCGTAATTGTGAACGAAACAGTGTAATTGAGCGTCTTTAGATACAAGTGCGAATGTGAGGTTAGGTTGACATATCAACCGTCGTAAAACCGCATTAAACAATCTCACTTAGTGAGATGTAGTGTTTTTCAACATTACAAGTCGGGAACTACGATATCTAATGTGAAAGCGCATGAAACCGTCGTAATCTTGTAGAAAACATTGTAAAGTTGCGAATAAAACGTTTTCTAACGATAGAAGTGCGAAGGTTAGGTTAGGTTACGTTAGGTTAAGCTAGGTAGCGCCGTGAAACTACCAAAAACGACGTCATCTAACGAGATAGTGTTGTTTTATTGCGAGTAATAAACTGCGATAGGTGAAATGTTGTGAATGCACACAAAACGGAATGAACAAGCCAAATACTGCGTGTTCTACCGTTACAAGTGCGAAACTGCTATATTGTGATATTCTCGTTAAAGCGCATGCAAGCATCGTGAAACCTTAAAGAACAATGTCATTTAGCGAGATACAGCGTTCTGTACTGCAATAAGTTGGTGAAAAACTGGGAGGTTATGCAAATATCGTAATTGAGAACAAAACAGTGTAATAGAGCGTTTTTAGATACAAGTGCGAATGTTAGGTTAGGTTAAGATATGAACCGTCGTAAAACCGCATTAAACAATGTCAATTAGTGAGATGCAGTGTTTTTCACCATTAAAAGTGGGGAACTGCGATATCTAATGTGAAAGCGCTTGCAACCGTCGTTAGGTTAGGTTAGGTTAGGTTAGGTTAGGTTAGGTTAGGTTTGGTTAGGATAGGTTAGGTTAGGTTAGATTAGGTTAGGTTGGGTTGAGTTGGGTTAGGTTAGGTTAGGTTAGGTTAGGTTGGGTTAGGTTAGGTTAGGTTAGGTTACGTTAGGTTAGGTTAGGTTACGTTAGGTTAGGTTAGGTTAGGTTACGTTAGGTTAGGTTAGGTTAGGTAAGGATAATTTGGTTAGGTTAGGTAAGGTTAGGTTAGGTTAGGTTAGGTTGGGTTGGGTGTTGTTGGGTTGGGTTGGGTTGGGTTAGGTTGGGTTAGGTTAGGTTAGGTTAGGTTACGTTAGGTTATGTTAGGTTAGGTTGCGTTAGGTTAGGTTAGGTCAGGTAAGGTTAGGTTACGTTAGAATAGGTTAGGTTAGGTTAGGTTACGTTAGGTTAGGTTAAGTTAGGTTAGGTTAGGTTTGGTTAGGTTAGGTTAGGTTAGCTTAGGTTAGGTTAGGTTGGGTTGGGTTGGGTTAGGTTGGGTTAGGTTAGGTTAGGTTAGGTTAGGTTGGGTTAGGTTAGTTTAGGTTAGGTTAGGTTAGGTTAGGTTGGGTTGGGTTGGCTTAGGTTAGGTTAGGGTGGTAAGGTTAGGTTAGGTTAGGTTACGTTAGGTTAAGGTATGAACCGTCGTAAAACCGCATTAAACAATGATGTCACTTAGTGAGATGCAGTGTTTTTCACCTTTACAAGTTGGGAACTGCGATATCTAATGTGAAAGCGCATGAAACCGTCGTAATCTTGTAGAAAACATTGTAAAGTAGCGAATAAAACGTTTTCTAACGATAGAAGTGCGAAGGTTCGGTTAGTTTGAGCTAGGTAGCGTCGTGAAACCACCAAAAACGATGTCATCTAACGAGATAGTGTTGTTTTATTGCGAGTACGAAACTGCGATAGGTGAAATATGTGGAAAGCACACAAAATGGCATGAACTAGCCAGATACTGCGTCTTGTGCCGTTACAAGTGCGAAACTGCTTTATTGTGATATTCTCGTTAAAGCGCATGCAAGTATTGTGAAACCTTAAAGAACGATGTCATTTAGCGAGATACAGCGTTCTGTACTGTAATAAGCTGGTGAGAAACTGTGAGGTCAAGCAAATATCGTAATTGTGAACGAAACAGTGTAATTAAGCGTATTTAGATACAACTGCGAATGTTAGGTTAGGTTGAGATATCAACCGTCGTAAAACCGCATTAAACAATGTCACTTAGTGAGATGTAGTGTTTTCAAACATTACAAGTCGGGAACTACGATATCTAATGTGAAAGCACATGAAACAGTCGTAATCTTGTAGAAAACATTGTAAAGTTGCGAGTAAACGTTTTCTAACGATAGAAGTGCGAAGGTTAGGTTAGGTTAGGTTAGTTTAAGCTAGGTAGCGTCGTGAAACCACCAAAAACGATGTCATCTAACGAGATAGTGTTGTTTTATTGCGAGTACGAAACTGCGATAGGTGAAATATTGGGAAAGCACACAAAATGGCATGAACTAGCCAGATACTGCGTCTTGTGCCGTTACAAGTGCAAAACTGCTATAATGTGATATTCTTGTTAAAGCGCATGCAAGCATCGTGAAACCTTAAAGAACGATGTCATTTAGCGAGATACAGCGTTCTGTACTGCAATAAGTTGGCGAAAAACTGTGAGCTTATGCAAATATCGTAATTGTGAACGAAACAGTGTAATAGAGCGTTTTTCAATACAAGTACGAATGTTAGGTTAGGTTAAGATATGAACCGTCGTAAAACCGCATTAAACAATGTCACTTAGTGAGATGCAGTGTTTTTCACTATTACAAGTCGGGAACTGCGATATCTAATGTGAAAGCGCTTGCAAACGTCGTTAGGTTAGGTTAGGTTAGGCTACGTTAGGTTAGGTTTAGTTAGGTTAGGTTATGTTAGGTTAGGTTGGGTTAGGTGAGGTTAGGTTCGGTTAGGTTAAGATATGAACCGCGCTAAAACCGCATTAAACAATGTCACTTAGTGAGATGCAGTGTTTTTCACCTTTACATGTTGGGAACTGCAATATCTAATGTGAAAGCGCTTGAAACCGTCGTAATGTTGTAGAAAGCAATGTAAAGTAGCGAGTAAAACGTTTTCTAACGATAGAAGTGCGAAGGTTATGTTAGGTTGAGTTATGTTAGTTTAAGCTAGGTAGCGTCATGAAACCACCAAAAACGACGTCATCTAACGAGATAGTGTTGTTTTATTGCGAGTACGAAACTGCGATAGGTAAAATGTGAAAGCACACAAAACGGCATGAACAAGCCAAATACTGCGTGTTGTACCGTTACAAGTGCGAAAGTGCTATGTTGTGACATTCTCGGTAAAGCGCATGCAAGTATCGTGAAACCTTAAAGAACGATGTCATTTTGAATTGAATTGAAATTTATTCCGCAACAACAAAATACATGTTACGAGGAGGGCAGGTAAAAGCTGATACAGCGTTCTGTACTGTAATAAGTTGGTGAAAAACTGGGAGGTTATACAAATATCGTAATTGTGAACAAAACAGTGTAATAGAGCGTTTTTAGATACAAGTGCGAATGTTAGGTTAGGTTAAGATATGAACCGTCGTAAAACCGCATTAAACAATGTCAATTAGTGAGATGCAGTGTTTTTCCCCAATAAAAGTGGGGAACTGCGATATCTAATGTGAAAGCGCTTGCAACCGTCGTTAGGTTAGGTTAGGTTAGGTTAGGTTAGGTTAGGTTAGGTTAGGTTTGGTTAGGTTAGGTTAGGTTAGGTTAGATTAGGTTAGGTTGGGTTGAGTTGGGTTAGGTTAGGTTAGGTTAGGTTGGGTTAGGTTAGGTTAGGTTAGGTTAGGTTAGGTTACGTTAGGTTAGGTTAGGTTACGTTAGGTTAGGTTAGGTTAGGTTACGTTAGGTTAGGTTAGGTTAGGTAAGGATAATTTGGTTAGGTTAGGTAAGGTTAGGTTAGGTTAGGTTAGGTTGGGTTAGGTGTTGTTGGGTTGGGTTGGGTTGGGTTAGGTTAGGTTAGGTTATGTTAGGTTAGGTTAGGTTGGGTTAGGTTAGTTTAGGTTAGGTTAGGTTAGTTTAGGTTAGGTTAGGTTAGGTTAGGTTAGGTTACGTTAGGTTATGTTAGGTTAGGTTAGGTTGCGTTAGGTTAGGTTAGGTCAGGTAAGGTTAGGTTACGTTAGAATAGTTTAGGTTAGGTTAGGTTAAGTTAGGTTAGGTTAGGTTTGGTTAGGTTATGTTAGGTTAGCTTAGGTTAGGTGAAATGTTGTGAAAGCACACAAAACGGCATGAACAAGCCAAATACTGCGTGTTCTACCGTTACAAGTGCGAAACTGCTATATTGTGATATTCTTGTTAAAGCGCATGCAAGCATCATGAAACCTTAAAGAACAATGTTATTTAGCGAGATACAGCGTTCTGTACTGCAATAAGTTGGTGAAAAACTGTGAGGTTATGCAAATATCGTAGTTGTGAACGAAACAGTGTAATAGAGCGTTTTTAGATACAAGTGCGAATGTTCGGTTAGGTTAAGATATGAACCGTCGTAAAACCGCATTAAACAATGTCACTTAGGGAGATGCAGTGTTTTTCACCATTACAAGTCGGGAACTGCGATATCTAATGTGAAAGCGCTTGCCACCGTCGTTAGGTTAGGTTTGGTTAGGTTAGGTTAGGTTAGGTTAGATTAGGTTAGGTTGGGTTGAGTTGGGTTAGGTTAGGTTAGGTTACGTTGGGTTAGGTTAGGTTTGGTTAGGTTAGGCTACATTAGGTTAGGTTAGGTTACGTTAGGTTAGGTTAGGTTAGGTAAGGATAATTTGGTTAGGTTAGGTAAGGTTGGGTTAGGTTAGGTTAGGTTGGGGTGGGTGTTGTTGGGTTGGGTTGGGTTGGGTTAGGTTTGGTTAGGTTAGGTTAGGTTACGTTAGGTTATATTAGGTTAGGTTAGGTTACGTTAGGTTAGGTGATATCAGGTAAGGTTAGGTTACGTTAGAATAGGTTAGGTTAGGTTAGGTTACGTTAGGTTAGGTTAGGTTAGGTTTGGTTAGGTTAGTTTAGGTTAGGTTAGGTTAGGTTAGGTTGGGTTGGTTAGGTTAGGTTAGGTTAAGTAAGGTTATTTTAAGTTAGGTTAGGTTACGTTAGGTTAAGGTATGAACCGTCGTAAAACCGCGTTAAACAAGGTCACTTAGTGAGATGCAGTTTTTTTCACCTTTACAAGTTGGGAACTGCGATATCTAATGTGAAAGCGCTTGAAACCGTCGTAATGTTGTAGAAAGCAATGTAAAGTAGCGAGTAAAACGTTTTCTAACGATAGAAGTCCGAAGGTTATGTTAGGTTGAGTTATGTTAGTTTAAGCTAGGTAGCGTCGTGAAACCACCAAAAACGACGTCATCTAACGAGATAGTGTTGTTTTATTGCGAGTACGAAACTGCGATAGGTGAAATGTTGTGAAAGCACACAAAACGTCATGAACAAGCCAAATACTGCGTGTTGTACCGTTACAAGTGCGAAACTGCTATGTTGTGATATTCTCGTTAAAGCGCATGCAAGCATCGTGAAACCTTAAAGAATGATGTCATTTAGCGAGAGACAGCGTTCTGTACTGTAATAAGTTGGTGAAAAACTGTGAGGTCATGCAAATATCGTAATTGTGAACAAAACAGTGTAATAGAGCGTTTTGAGATACAAGCGCGAATGTTAGGTTAGGTTAAGATATGAACCGTCGTAAAACCGCATTGAACAATGTCACTTTGTGAGATGCAAGTTTTTTCACCATTACAAGTCGGGAACTGCGATATCTAATGTGAAAGTGCATGAAACCGTCGTAATGTTGTAGAGAGCATTGTAAAGTAGCGAGTAAAACGTTTTCTAACAATAGAAGTGCGAGGGTTATGTTAGGTTGAGTAATGTTAGTTTAAGCTAGGTAGCGTCGTGAAACCACCAAAAAAGACATCATCTAACGAGATATAATTGTTTTATTTCATGTACGAAACTGCAATGGGTGAAATGTTGTGAAAGCACACAAAACGGCATGAACAAGCCAAATACTGCGTGTTCTACCGTTACAAGTGCGAAACTGCTATATTGTGATATTCTCGTTAAAGCGCATGCAAGCATCGTGAAACCTTAAAGAACAATGTGATTTAGCGAGATACAGCGTTCTGTACTGCAATAAGTTGGTGAAAAACTGTGAGGTTATGCAAATATCGTAATTGTGAACGAAACAGTGTAATAGAGCGTTTTTAGATACAAGTGCGAATGTTCGGTTAGGTTAAGATATGAACCGTCGTAAAACCGCATTAAACAATGTCACTTAGTGAGATGCAGTGTTTTTCACCATTACAAGTCGGGAACTGCGATATCTAATGTGAAAGCGCTTGCAACCGTCGTTAGGTTAGGTTAGGTTAGGTTAGGTTAGGTTTGGTTTGGTTAGGTTAGATTAGGTTAGGTTGGGTTGAGTTGAGTTAGGTTAGGTTAGGTTAGGTTACGTTGGGTTAGGTTAGGTTAGGTTAGGTTACGTTAGGTTAGGTTAGGTTACGTTAGGTTAGGTTAGGTTAGGTTAGGTTAGGTAAGGATAATTTGGTTAGGTTAGGTAAGGATAATTTGGTTAGGTTAGGTAAGGTTACGTTAGGTTAGGTTAGGTTGGGGTGGGTGTTGTTGGGTTGGGTTGGGTTGGGTTAGGTTTGGTTAGGTTAGGTTAGGTTAGGTTACGTTAGGTTATGTTAGGTTAGGTTAGGTTACGTTAGGTTAGGTTAGATCAGGTAAGGTTAGGTTACGTTAGAATAGGTTAGGTTAGGTTAGGTTACGTTAGGTTAGGTTAGGTTAGGTTTGGTTAGGTTAGGTTAGGTTAGTTTAGGTTAGGTTAGGTTGGGTTGGGTTGGGTTAGGTTGGGTTAGGTTAGGTTAGGTTAGGTTGGGTTAGGTTAGTTTAGGTTAGGTTAGGTTAGGTTAGGTTGGGTTGGGTTGGGTAAGGTTAGGTTAGGTTAGGTAAGGTTAGGTTAGGTTAGGTTACGTTAGGTTAAGGTATGAACCGTCGTAAAACCGCGTTAAACAATGTCACTTAGTGAGATGCAGTGTTTTTCACCTTTACAAGTTGGGAACTGCGATATCTAATGTGAAAGCGCTTGAAACCGTTGAATTGTTGTAGAAAGCAATGTAAAGTAGCGAGTAAAACGTTTTCTAACGATAGAAGTGCGAAGGTTAGGTTAGTTTGAGCTAGGTAGCGTCGTCAAACCACCAAAAACGATGTCATCTAACGAGATAGTGTTGTTTTATTGCGAGTACGAAACTGCGATAGGTGAAATATTGTGAAAGCACACAAAATGGCATGAACTAGCCAGATACTGCGTCTTGCGCCGTTACAAGTGCGAAACTGCTTTATTGTGATATTCTCGTTAAAGCGCATGCAAGTATCGTGAAACCCTAAAGAACGATGTCATTTAGCGAGATACAGCGTTCTGTATTGTAATAAGTTGGTGAGAAACTGTGAGGTCAAGCAAATATCGTAATTGTGAACGAAACACTGTAATAGAGCGTTTTAGATACAAGTGCGAACGTTCGGTTAGGTTAAGATATGAACCGTCGTAAAACCGCATTAAACAATGTCACTTAGTGAGATGCAGTGTTTTTCACCATTACAAGTCGGGAACTGCGATATCTAATGTGAAAGCGCTTGCAACCGTCGTTAGGTTAGGTTAGGTTAGGTTAGGTTAGGTTACGTTAGGTTAGGTTAGGTTAGGTTTGGTTAGGTTAGGTTAGGTTAGGTTATGTTAGGTAAGGTTTGGTTAGGTTAGGTTAGGTTAGGTTAGGTTAGGTTGGGTTAGGTGGGGTTAAGTAAGGTTAGGTTAGGTTGGGTTAGGTTAGGTTAGGTTAGGTTAAAATATGAACCGCGCTAAAACCGCATTAAACAATGTCACTTAGATGTAGTGTTTTTCAACATTACAAGTCGGGAACTACGATATCTAATACGAAAGCGCATGAAACCGTCGTAATCTTGTAGAAAACATTGTAAAGTTGCGAGTAAAACGTTTTCTAACGATAGAAGTGCGAAGGTTAGGTTAGTTTAAGCTAGGTAGCGTCGTGAAACTACCAAAAACGACGTCATCTAACGAGATAATGTTGTTTTATTGCGAGTATTAAATTGCAATAGGTGAAATGTTGTGAAAGCACACAAAACGGCATGAACAAGCCAAATACTGCGTGTTCTACCGTTACAAGTGCGAAACTGCTATATTGTGATATTCTCGTTAAAGCGCATGCAAGCATCGTGAAACCTTAAAGAACAATGTCATTTAGCGAGATACAGCGTTCTGTACTGCAATAAGTTGGTGAAAAACTGTGAGGTTATGCAAATATCGTAATTGTGAACGAAACAGTGTAGTAGAGCGTTTTTAGATACAAGTGCGAATGTTCGGTTAGGTTAAGATATGAACCGTCGTAAAACCGCATTAAACAATGTCACTTAGTGAGATGCAGTGTTTTTCACCATTACAAGTCGGGAACTGCGATATCTAATGTGAAAGCGCTTGCCACCGTCGTTAGGTTAGGTTTGGTTAGGTTAGGTTAGGTTAGGTTAGATTAGGTTAGGTTGGGTTGAGTTGGGTTAGGTTAGGTTAGGTTACGTTGGGTTAGGTTAGGTTTGGTTAGGTTAGGCTACATTAGGTTAGGTTAGGTTACGTTAGGTTAGGTTAGGTTAGGTAAGGATAATTTGGTTAGGTTAGGTAAGGTTGGGTTAGGTTAGGTTAGGTTGGGGTGGGTGTTGTTGGGTTGGGTTGGGTTGGGTTAGGTTTGGTTAGGTTAGGTTAGGTTACGTTAGGTTATATTAGGTTAGGTTAGGTTACGTTAGGTTTGGTGATATCAGGTAAGGTTAGGTTACGTTAGAATAGGTTAGGTTAGGTTAGGTTACGTTAGGTTAGGTTAGGTTAGGTTTGGTTAGGTTAGTTTAGGTTAGGTTAGGTTAGGTTAGGTTGGGTTGGGTTAGGTTAGGTTAGGTTAGGTAAGGTTATTTTAAGTTAGGTTAGGTTACGTTAGGTTAAGGTATGAACCGTCGTAAAACCGCGTTAAACAAGGTCACTTAGTGAGATGCAGTGTTTTTCACCTTTACAAGTTGGGAACTGCGATATCTAATGTGAAAGCGCTTGAAACCGTCGTAATGTTGTAGAAAGCAATGTAAAGTAGCGAGTAAAACGTTTTCTAACGATAGAAGTCCGAAGGTTATGTTAGGTTGAGTTATGTTAGTTTAAGCTAGGTAGCGTCGTGAAACCACCAAAAACGACGTCATCTAACGAGATAGTGTTGTTTTATTGCGAGTACGAAACTGCGATAGGTGAAATGTTGTGAAAGCACACAAAACGTCATGAACAAGCCAAATACTGCGTGTTGTACCGTTACAAGTGCGAAACTGCTATGTTGTGATATTCTCGTTAAAGCGCATGCAAGCATCGTGAAACCTTAAAGAATGATGTCATTTAGCGAGAGACAGCGTTCTGTACTGTAATAAGTTGGTGAAAAACTGTGAGGTCATGCAAATATCGTAATTGTGAACAAAACAGTGTAATAGAGCGTTTTGAGATACAAGCGCGAATGTTAGGTTAGGTTAAAATATGAACCGTCGTAAAACCGCATTGAACAATGTCACTTTGTGAGATGCAAGTTTTTTCACCATTACAAGTCGGGAACTGCGATATCTAATGTGAAAGTGCATGAAACCGTCGTAATGTTGTAGAGAGCATTGTAAAGTAGCGAGTAAAACGTTTTCTAACAATAGAAGTGCGAAGGTTATGTTAGGTTGAGTAATGTTAGTTTAAGCTAGGTAGCGTCGTGAAACCACCAAAAAAAACATCATCTAACGAGATATAATTGTTTTATTTCATGTACGAAACTGCAATGGGTGAAATGTTGTGAAAGCACACAAAACGGCATGAACAAGCCAAATACTGCGTGTTCTACCGTTACAAGTGCGAAACTGCTATATTGTGATATTCTCGTTAAAGCGCATGCAAGCATCGTGAAACCTTAAAGAACAATGTGATTTAGCGAGATACAGCGTTCTGTACTGCAATAAGTTGGTGAAAAACTGTGAGGTTATGCAAATATCGTAATTGTGAACGAAACAGTGTAATAGAGCGTTTTTAGATACAAGTGCGAATGTTCGGTTAGGTTAAGATATGAACCGTCGTAAAACCGCATTAAACAATGTCACTTAGTGAGATGCAGTGTTTTTCACCATTACAAGTCGGGAACTGCGATATCTAATGTGAAAGCGCTTGCAACCGTCGTTAGGTTAGGTTAGGTTAGGTTAGGTTAGGTTAGGTTTGGTTAGGTTAGGTTAGGTTAGGTTAGATTAGGTTAGGTTGGGTTGAGTTGAGTTAGGTTAGGTTAGGTTAGGTTACGTTGGGTTAGGTTAGGTTAGGTTAGGTTACGTTAGGTTAGGTTAGGTTACGTTAGGTTAGGTTAGGTTAGGTAAGGATAATTTGGTTAGGTTAGGTAAGGATAATTTGGTTAGGTTAGGTAAGGTTAGGTTAGGTTAGGTTAGGTTGGGGTGGGTGTTGTTGGGTTGGGTTGGGTTGGGTTAGGTTTGGTTAGGTTAGGTTAGGTTAGGTTAGGTTACGTTAGGTTATGTTAGGTTAGGTTAGGTTACGTTAGGTTAGGTTAGATCAGGTAAGGTTAGCTTACGTTAGAATAGGTTAGGTTAGGTTAGGTTACGTTAGGTTAGGTTAGGTTAGGTTTGGTTAGGTTAGGTTAGGTTAGCTTAGGTTAGGTTAGGTTGGGTTGGGTTGGGTTAGGTTGGGTTAGGTTAGGTTAGGTTAGGTTGGGTTAGGTTAGTTTAGGTTAGGTTAGGTTAGGTTAGGTTGGGTTGGGTTGGGTAAGGTTAGGTTAGGTTAGGTAAGGTTAGGTTAGGTTAGGTTAGGTTACGTTAGGTTAAGGTATGAACCGTCGTAAAACCGCGTTAAACAATGTCACTTAGTGAGATGCAGTGTTTTTCACCTTTACAAGTTCGGAACTGCGATATCTAATGTGAAAGCGCTTGAAACCGTTGTAATGTTGTAGAAAGCAATGTAAAGTAGCGAGTAAAACGTTTTCTAACGATAGAAGTGCGAAGGTTAGGTTAGTTTGAGCTAGGTAGCGTCGTCAAACCACCAAAAACGATGTCATCTAACGAGATAGTGTTGTTTTATTGCGAGTACGAAACTGCGATAGGTGAAATATTGTGAAAGCACACAAAATGGCATGAACTAGCCAGATACTGCGTCTTGCGCCGTTACAAGTGCGAAACTGCTTTATTGTGATATTCTCGTAAAGCGCATGCAAGTATCGTGAAACCCTAAAGAACGATGTCATTTAGCGAGATACAGCGTTCTGTATTGTAATAAGTTGGTGAGAAACTGTGAGGTCAAGCAAATATCGTAATTGTGAACGAAACAGTGTAATAGAGCGTTTTAGATACAAGTGCGAACGTTCGGTTAGGTTAAGATATGAACCGTCGTAAAACCGCATTAAACAATGTCACTTAGTGAGATGCAGTGTTTTTCACCATTACAAGTCGGGAACTGCGATATCTAATGTGAAAGCGCTTGCAACCGTCGTTAGGTTAGGTTAGGTTAGGTTAGGTTAGGTTACGTTAGGTTAGGTTAGGTTAGGTTTGGTTAGGTTAGGTTAGGTTAGGTTATGTTAGGTAAGGTTTGGTTAGGTTAGGTTAGGTTAGGTTGGGTTAGGTGGGGTTAAGTAAGGTTAGGTTAGGTTGGGTTAGGTTAGGTTAGGTTAGGTTAAAATATGAACCGCGCTAAAACCGCATTAAACAATGTCACTTAGATGTAGTGTTTTTCAACATTACAAGTCGGGAACTACGATATCTAATACGAAAGCGCATGAAACCGTCGTAATCTTGTAGAAAACATTGTGAAGTTGCGAGTAAAACGTTTTCTAACGATAGAAGTGCGAAGGTTAGGTTAGTTTAAGCTAGGTAGCGTCGTGAAACTACCAAAAACGACGTCATCTAACGAGATAATGTTGTTTTATTGCGAGTATTAAATTGCAATAGGTGAAATGTTGTGAAAGCACACAAAACGGCATGAACAAGCCAAATACTGCGTGTTCTACCGTTACAAGTGCGAAACTGCTATATTGTGATATTCTCGTTAAAGCGCATGCAAGCATCGTGAAACCTTAAAGAACAATGTCATTTAGCGAGATACAGCGTTCTGTACTGCAATAAGTTGGTGAAAAACTGTGAGGTTATGCAAATATCGTAATTGTGAACGAAACAGTGTAGTAGAGCGTTTTTAGATACAAGTGCGAATGTTCGGTTAGGTTAAGATATGAACCGTCGTAAAACCGCATTAAACAATGTCACTTAGTGAGATGCAGTGTTTTTCACCATTACAAGTCGGGAACTGCGATATCTAATGTGAAAGCGCTTGCCACCGTCGTTAGGTTAGGTTTGGTTAGGTTAGGTTAGGTTAGGTTAGATTAGGTTAGGTTGGGTTGAGTTGGGTTAGGTTAAGTTAGGTTACGTTGGGTTAGGTTAGGTTTGGTTAGGTTAGGCTACATTAGGTTAGGTTAGGTTACGTTAGGTTAGGTTAGGTTAGGTAAGGATAATTTGGTTAGGTTAGGTAAGGTTGGGTTAGGTTAGGTTAGGTTGGGGTGGGTGTTGTTGGGTTGGGTTGGGTTGGGTTAGGTTTGGTTAGGTTAGGTTAGGTTACGTTAGGTTATATTAGGTTAGGTTAGGTTACGTTAGGTTAGGTGATATCAGGTAAGGTTAGGTTACGTTAGAATAGGTTAGGTTAGGTTAGGTTGCGTTAGGTTAGGTTAGGTTAGGTTTGGTTAGGTTAGTTTAGGTTAGGTTAGGTTAGGTTAGGTTGGGTTGGGTTAGGTTAGGTTAGGTTAGGTAAGGTTATTTTAAGTTAGGTTAGGTTACGTTAGGTTAAGGTATGAACCGTCGTAAAACCGCGTTAAACAAGGTCACTTAGTGAGATGCAGTGTTTTTCACCTTTACAAGTTGGGAACTGCGATATCTAATGTGAAATCGCTTGAAACCGTCGTAATGTTGTAGAAAGCAATGTAAAGTAGCGAGTAAAACGTTTTCTAACGATAGAAGTCCGAAGGTTATGTTAGGTTGAGTTATGTTAGTTTAAGCTAGGTAGCGTCGTGAAACCACCAAAAACGACGTCATCTAACGAGATAGTGTTGTTTTATTGCGAGTACGAAACTGCGATAGGTGAAATGTTGTGAAAGCACACAAAACGTCATGAACAAGCCAAATACTGCGTGTTGTACCGTTACAAGTGCGAAACTGCTATGTTGTGATATTCTCGTTAAAGCGCATGCAAGCATCGTGAAACCTTAAAGAATGATGTCATTTAGCGAGAGACAGCGTTCTGTACTGTAATAAGTTGGTGAAAAACTGTGAGGTCATGCAAATATCGTAATTGTGAACAAAACAGTGTAATAGAGCGTTTTGAGATACAAGCGCGAATGTTAGGTTAGGTTAAAATATGAACCGTCGTAAAACCGCATTGAACAATGTAACTTTGTGAGATGCAAGTTTTTTCACCATTACAAGTCGGGAACTGCGATATCTAATGTGAAAGTGCATGAAACCGTCGTAATGTTGTAGAGAGCATTGTAAAGTAGCGAGTAAAACGTTTTCTAACAATAGAAGTGCGAAGGTTATGTTAGGTTGAGTAATGTTAGTTTAAGCTAGGTAGCGTCGTGAAACCACCAAAAAAGACATCATCTAACGAGATATAATTGTTTTATTTCATGTACGAAACTGCAATGGGTGAAATGTTGTGAAAGCACACAAAACGGCATGAACAAGCCAAATACTGCGTGTTCTACCGTTACAAGTGCGAAACTGCTATATTGTGATATTCTCGTTAAAGCGCATGCAAGCTTCGTGAAACCTTAAAGAACAATGTGATTTAGCGAGATACAGCGTTCTGTACTGCAATAAGTTGGTGAAAAACTGTGAGGTTATGCAAATATCGTAATTGTGAACGAAACAGTGTAATAGAGCGTTTTTAGATACAAGTGCGAATGTTCGGTTAGGTTGAGATATGAACCGTCGTAAAACCGCATTAAACAATGTCACTTAGTGAGATGCAGTGTTTTTCACCATTACAAGTCGGGAACTGCGATATCTAATGTGAAAGCGCTTGCAACCGTCGTTAGGTTAGGTTAGGTTAGGTTAGGTTTGGTTAGGTTAGGTTAGGTTAGGTTAGATTAGGTTAGGTTGGGTTGAGTTGAGTTAGGTTAGGTTAGGTTAGGTTACGTTGGGTTAGGTTAGGTTAGGTTAGGTTACGTTAGGTTAGGTTAGGTTACGTTAGGTTAGGTTAGGTTAGGTTAGGTAAGGATAATTTGGTTAGGTTAGGTAAGGATAATTTGGTTAGGTTAGGTAAGGTTAGGTTAGGTTAGGTTAGGTTGGGGTGGGTGTTGTTGGGTTGGGTTGGGTTGGGTTAGGTTTGGTTAGGTTAGGTTAGGTTAGGTTAGGTTACGTTAGGTTATGTTAGGTTAGGTTAGGTTACGTTAGGTTAGGTTAGATCAGGTAAGGTTAGGTTACGTTAGAATAGGTTAGGTTAGGTTAGGTTACGTTAGGTTAGGTTAGGTTAGGTTTGGTTAGGTTAGGTTAGGTTAGCTTAGGTTAGGTTAGGTTGGGTTGGGTTGGATTAGGTTGGGTTAGGTTAGGTTAGGTTAGGTTGGGTTAGGTTAGTTTAGGTTAGGTTAGGTTAGGTTAGGTTGGGTTGGGTTGGGTAAGGTTAGGTTAGGTTAGGTAAGGTTAGGTTAGGTTAGGTTAGGTTACGTTAGGTTAAGGTATGAACCGTCGTAAAACCGCGTTAAACAATGTCACTTAGTGAGATGCAGTGTTTTTCACCTTTACAAGTTGGGAACTGCGATATCTAATGTGAAAGCGCTTGAAACCGTTGTAATGTTGTAGAAAGCAATGTAAAGTAGCGAGTAAAACGTTTTCTAACGATAGAAGTGCGAAGGTTAGGTTAGTTTGAGCTAGGTAGCGTCGTCAAACCACCAAAAACGATGTCATCTAACGAGATAGTGTTGTTTTATTGCGAGTACGAAACTGCGATAGGTGAAATATGGTGAAAGCACACAAAATGGCATGAACTAGCCAGATACTGCGTCTTGCGCCGTTACAAGTGCGAAACTGCTTTATTGTGATATTCTCGTTAAAGCGCATGCAAGTATCGTGAAACCCTAAAGAACGATGTCATTTAGCGAGATACAGCGTTCTGTATTGTAATAAGTTGGTGAGAAACTGTGAGGTCAAGCAAATATCGTAATTGTGAACGAAACAGTGTAATAGAGCGTTTTAGATACAAGTGCGAACGTTCGGTTAGGTTAAGATATGAACCGTCGTAAAACCGCATTAAACAATGTCACTTAGTGAGATGCAGTGTTTTTCACCATTACAAGTCGGGAACTGCGATATCTAATGTGAAAGCGCTTGCAACCGTCGTTAGGTTAGGTTAGGTTAGGTTAGGTTAGGTTACGTTAGGTTAGGTTAGGTTAGGTTTGGTTAGGTTAGGTTAGGTTAGGTTATGTTAGGTAAGGTTTGGTTAGGTTAGGTTAGGTTAGGTTGGGTTAGGTGGGGTTAAGTAAGGTTAGGTTAGGTTGGGTTAGGTTAGGTTAGGTTAGGTTAAAATATGAACCGCGCTAAAACCGCATTAAACAATGTCACTTAGATGTAGTGTTTTTCAACATTACAAGTCGGGAACTACGATATCTAATACGAAAGCGCATGAAACCGTCGTAATCTTGTAGAAAACATTGTAAAGTTGCGAGTAAAACGTTTTCTAACGATAGAAGTGCGAAGGTTAGGTTAGTTTAAGCTAGGTAGCGTCGTGAAACTACCAAAAACGACGTCATCTAACGAGATAATGTTGTTTTATTGCGAGTATTAAATTGCAATAGGTGAAATGTTGTGAAAGCACACAAAACGGCATGAACAAGCCAAATACTGCGTGTTCTACCGTTACAAGTGCGAAACTGCTATATTGTGATATTCTCGTTAAAGCGCATGCAAGCATCGTGAAACCTTAAAGAACAATGTCATTTAGCGAGATACAGCGTTCTGTACTGCAATAAGTTGGTGAAAAACTGTGAGGTTATGCAAATATCGTAATTGTGAACGAAACAGTGTAGTAGAGCGTTTTTAGATACAAGTGCGAATGTTCGGTTAGGTTAAGATATGAACCGTCGTAAAACCGCATTAAACAATGTCACTTAGTGAGATGCAGTGTTTTTCACAATTACAAGTCGGGAACTGCGATATCTAATGTGAAAGCGCTTGCCACCGTCGTTAGGTTAGGTTAGGTTAGGTTTGGTTAGGTTAGGTTAGGTTAGGTTAGATTAGGTTAGGTTGGGTTGAGTTGGGTTAGGTTTGGTTAGGTTACGTTGGGTTAGGTTAGGTTAGGCTACGTTAGGTTAGGTTAGGTTACGTTAGGTTAGGTTAGGTTAGGTAAGGATAATTTGGTTAGGTTAGGTAAGGTTAGGTTAGGTTAGGTTAGATTGGGGTGGGTGTTGTTGGGTTGGGTTGGGTTGGGTTAGGTTTGGTTAGGTTAGGTTAGGTTACGTTAGGTTACGTTAGGTTAAGTTAGGTTACGTTAGGTTATGTTAGGTTAGGTTAGGTTACGTTAGGTTAGGTGAGATCAGGTAAGGTTAGGTTACGTTAGAATAGGTTAGGTTAGGTTAGGTTACGTTAGGTTAGGTTAGGTTAGGTTAGGTTTGGTTAGGTTAGTTTAGGTTAGGTTAGGTTAGGTTAGGTTGGGTTGGGTTAGGTTAGGTTAGGTTAGGTAAGGTTAGGTTAAGTTAGGTTAGGTTACGTTAGGTTAAGGTATGAACCGTCGTAAAACCACGTTAAACAATGTCACTTAGTGAGATGCAGTGTTTTTCACCTTTACAAGTTGGGAACTGCGATATCTAATGTGAAAGCGCTTGAAACCGTCGTAATGTTGTAGAAAGCAATGTAAAGTAGCGAGTAAAACGTTTTCTAACGATAGAAGTCCGAAGGTTATGTTAGGTTGAGTTATGTTAGTTTAAGCTAGGTAGCGTCATGAAACCACCAAAAACGACGTCATCTAACGAGATAGTGTTGTTTTATTGCGAGTACGAAACTGCGATAGGTGAAATGTTGTGAAAGCACACAAAACGTCATGAACAAGCCAAATACTGCGTGTTGTACCGTTACAAGTGCGAAACTGCTATGTTGTGATATTCTCGTTAAAGCGCATGCAAGCATCGTGAAACCTTAAAGAATGATGTCATTTAGCGAGATTCAGCGTTCTGTACTGTAATAAGTTGGTGAAAAACTGTGAGGTCATGCAAATATCGTAATTGTGAACAAAACAGTGTAATAGAGCGTGTTGAGATACAAGCGCGAATGTTAGGTTAGGTTAAGATATGAACCGTCGTAAAACCGCATTGAACAATGTCACTTTGTGAGATGCAAGTTTTTTCACCATTACAAGTTGGGAACTGCAATATCTAATGTGAAAGTGCATGAAACCGTCGTAATGTTGTAGAGAGCATTGTATAGTAGCGAGTAAAACGTTTTCTAACAATAGAAGTGCGAAGGTTATGTTAGGTTGAATAATGTTAGTTTAAGCTAGGTAGCGTCGTGAAACCACCAAAAAAGACATCATCTAACGAGATATAATTGTTTTATTTCATGTACGAAACTGCAATAGGTGAAATGTTGTGAAAGCACACAAAACGGCATGAACAAGCCAAATACTGCGTGTTCTACCGTTACAAGTGCGAAACTGCTATATTGTGATATTCTCGTTAAAGCGCATGCAAGCATCGTGAAACCTTAAAGAACAATGTGATTTAGCGAGATACAGCGTTCTGTACTGCAATAAGTTGGTGAAAAACTGTGAGGTTATGCAAATATCGTAATTGTGAACGAAACAGTGTAATAGAGCGTTTTAGATACAAGTGCGAATGTTCGGTTAGGTTAAGATATGAACCGTCGTAAAACCGCATTAAACAATGTCACTTAGTGAGATGCAGTGTTTTTCACCATTACAAGTCGGGAACTGCGATATCTAATGTGAAAGCGCTTGCAACCGTCGTTAGGTTAGGTTAGGTTAGGTTAGGTTAGGTTAGGTTACGTTAGGTTAGGTTAGGTTAGGTTTGGTTAGGTTAGGTTAGGTTAGGTTATGTTAGGTAAGGTTTGGTTAGGTTAGGTTAGGTTAGGTTGGGTTAGGTGGGGTTAAGTAAGGTTAGGTTAGGTTGGGTTAGGTTAGGTTAGGTTAGGTTAGGTTAAAATATAAACCGCGCTAAAACCGCATTAAACAATGTCACTTAGATGTAGTGTTTTTCAACATTACAAGTCGGGAACTACGATATCTAATACGAAAGCGCATGAAACCGTCGTAATCTTGTAGAAAACATTGTAAAGTTGCGAGTAAAACGTTTTCTAACGATAGAAGTGCGAAGGTTAGGTTAGGTTAGGTTAGTTTAAGCTAGGTAGCGTCGTGAAACTACCAAAAACGACGTCATCTAACGAGATAATGTTGTTTTATTGCGAGTATTAAACTGCAATAGGTGAAATGTTGTGAAAGCACACAAAACGGCATGAACAAGCCAAATACTGCGTGTTCTACCGTTACAAGTGCGAAACTGCTATATTGTGATATTCTCGTTAAAGCGCATGCAAGCATCGTGAAACCTTAAAGAACAATGTCATTTAGCGAGATACAGCGTTCTGTACTGCAATAAGTTGGTGAAAAACTGTGAGGTTATGCAAATATCGTAATTGTGAACGAAACAGTGTAGTAGAGCGTTTTTAGATACAAGTGCGAATGTTCGGTTAGGTTAAGATATGAACCGTCGTAAAACCGCATTAAACAATGTCACTTAGTGAGATGCAGTGTTTTTCACCATTACAAGTCGGGAACTGCGATATCTAATGTGAAAGCGCTTGCCACCGTCGTTAGGTTAGGTTAGGTTAGGTTTGGTTAGGTTAGGTTAGGTTAGGTTAGATTAGGTTAGGTTGGGTTGAGTTGGGTTAGGTTAGGTTAAATTACGTTGGGTTAGGTTAGGTTAGGTTAGGTTAGGCTACGTTAGGTTAGGTTAGGTTACGTTAGGTTAGGTTAGGTTAGGTAAGGATAATTTGGTTAGGTTAGGTAAGGTTAGGTTAGGTTAGGTTAGATTGGGGTGGGTGTTGTTGGGTTGGGTTGGGTTAGGTTTGGTTAGGTTAGGTTAGGTTACGCTAGGTTAGGTTAGGTTAAGTTAGGTTACGTTAGGTTATGTTAGGTTAGGTTACGTTACGATAGGTTAGGTGAGATCAGGTAAGGTTAGGTTACGTTAGAATAGGTTAGGTTAGGTTAGGTTACGTTAGGTTAGGTTAGGTTAGGTTAGGTTTGGTTAGGTTAGTTTAGGTTAGGTTAGGTTAGGTTAGGTTGGGTTGGGTTAGGTTAGGTTAGGTTAGGTAAGGTTAGGTTAAGTTAGGTTAGGTTACGTTAGGTTAAGGTATGAACCGTCGTAAAACCACGTTAAACAATGTCACTTAGTGAGATGCAGTGTTTTTCACCTTTACAAGTTGGGAACTGCGATATCTAATGTGAAAGCGCTTGAAACCGTCGTAATGTTGTAGAAAGCAATGCAAAGTAGCGAGTAAAACGTTTTCTAACGATAGAAGTCCGAAGGTTATGTTAGGTTGAGTTATGTTAGTTTAAGCTAGGTAGCGTCATGAAACCACCAAAAACGACGTCATCTAACGAGATAGTGTTGTTTTATTGCGAGTACGAAACTGCGATAGGTGAAATGTTGTGAAAGCACACAAAACGTCATGAACAAGCCAAATACTGCGTGTTGTACCGTTACAAGTGCGAAACTGCTATGTTGTGATATTCTCGTTAAAGCGCATGCAAGCATCGTGAAACCTTAAAGAATGATGTCATTTAGCGAGATTCAGCGTTCTGTACTGTAATAAGTTGGTGAAAAACTGTGAGGTCATGCAAATATCGTAATTGTGAACAAAACAGTGTAACAGAGCGTGTTGAGATACAAGCGCGAATGTTAGGTTAGGTTAAGATATGAACCGTCGTAAAACCGCATTGAACAATGTCACTTTGTGAGATGCAAGTTTTTTCACCATTACAAGTTGGGAACTGCAATATCTAATGTGAAAGTGCATGAAACCGTCGTAATGTTGTAGAGAGCATTGTATAGTAGCGAGTAAAACGTTTTCTAACAATAGAAGTGCGAAGGTTATGTTAGGTTGAATAATGTTAGTTTAAGCTAGGTAGCGTCGTGAAACCACCAAAAAAGACATCATCTAACGAGATATAATTGTTTTATTTCATGTACGAAACTGCAATGGGTGAAATGTTGTGAAAGCACACAAAACGGCATGAACAAGCCAAATACTGCGTGTTCTACCGTTACAAGTGCGAAACTGCTATATTGTGATATTCTCGTTAAAGCGCATGCAAGCTTCGTGAAACCTTAAAGAACAATGTGATTTAGCGAGATACAGCGTTCTGTACTGCAATAAGTTGGTGAAAAACTGTGAGGTTATGCAAATATCGTAATTGTGAACGAAACAGTGTAATAGAGCGTTTTTAGATACAAGTGCGAATGTTCGGTTAGGTTGAGATATGAACCGTCGTAAAACCGCATTAAACAATGTCACTTAGTGAGATGCAGTGTTTTTCACCATTACAAGTCGGGAACTGCGATATCTAATGTGAAAGCGCTTGCAACCGTCGTTAGGTTAGGTTAGGTTAGGTTAGGTTTGGTTAGGTTAGGTTAGGTTAGGTTAGATTAGGTTAGGTTGGGTTGAGTTGAGTTAGGTTAGGTTAGGTTAGGTTACGTTGGGTTAGGTTAGGTTAGGTTAGGTTACGTTAGGTTAGGTTAGGTTACGTTAGGTTAGGTTAGGTTAGGTTAGGTAAGGATAATTTGGTTAGGTTAGGTAAGGATAATTTGGTTAGGTTAGGTAAGGTTAGGTTAGGTTAGGTTAGGTTGGGGTGGGTGTTGTTGGGTTGGGTTGGGTTGGGTTAGGTTTGGTTAGGTTAGGTTAGGTTAGGTTAGGTTACGTTAGGTTATGTTAGGTTAGGTTAGGTTACGTTAGGTTAGGTTAGATCAGGTAAGGTTAGGTTACGTTAGAATAGGTTAGGTTAGGTTAGGTTACGTTAGGTTAGGTTAGGTTAGGTTTGGTTAGGTTAGGTTAGGTTAGCTTAGGTTAGGTTAGGTTGGGTTGGGTTGGATTAGGTTGGGTTAGGTTAGGTTAGGTTAGGTTGGGTTAGGTTAGTTTAGGTTAGGTTAGGTTAGGTTAGGTTGGGTTGGGTTGGGTAAGGTTAGGTTAGGTTAGGTAAGGTTAGGTTAGGTTAGGTTAGGTTACGTTAGGTTAAGGTATGAACCGTCGTAAAACCGCGTTAAACAATGTCACTTAGTGAGATGCAGTGTTTTTCACCTTTACAAGTTGGGAACTGCGATATCTAATGTGAAAGCGCTTGAAACCGTTGTAATGTTGTAGAAAGCAATGTAAAGTAGCGAGTAAAACGTTTTCTAACGATAGAAGTGCGAAGGTTAGGTTAGTTTGAGCTAGGTAGCGTCGTCAAACCACCAAAAACGATGTCATCTAACGAGATAGTGTTGTTTTATTGCGAGTACGAAACTGCGATAGGTGAAATATGGTGAAAGCACACAAAATGGCATGAACTAGCCAGATACTGCGTCTTGCGCCGTTACAAGTGCGAAACTGCTTTATTGTGATATTCTCGTTAAAGCGCATGCAAGTATCGTGAAACCCTAAAGAACGATGTCATTTAGCGAGATACAGCGTTCTGTATTGTAATAAGTTGGTGAGAAACTGTGAGGTCAAGCAAATATCGTAATTGTGAACGAAACAGTGTAATAGAGCGTTTTAGATACAAGTGCGAACGTTCGGTTAGGTTAAGATATGAACCGTCGTAAAACCGCATTAAACAATGTCACTTAGTGAGATGCAGTGTTTTTCACCATTACAAGTCGGGAACTGCGATATCTAATGTGAAAGCGCTTGCAACCGTCGTTAGGTTAGGTTAGGTTAGGTTAGGTTAGGTTACGTTAGGTTAGGTTAGGTTAGGTTTGGTTAGGTTAGGTTAGGTTAGGTTATGTTAGGTAAGGTTTGGTTAGGTTAGGTTAGGTTAGGTTGGGTTAGGTGGGGTTAAGTAAGGTTAGGTTAGGTTGGGTTAGGTTAGGTTAGGTTAGGTTAAAATATGAACCGCGCTAAAACCGCATTAAACAATGTCACTTAGATGTAGTGTTTTTCAACATTACAAGTCGGGAACTACGATATCTAATACGAAAGCGCATGAAACCGTCGTAATCTTGTAGAAAACATTGTAAAGTTGCGAGTAAAACGTTTTCTAACGATAGAAGTGCGAAGGTTAGGTTAGTTTAAGCTAGGTAGCGTCGTGAAACTACCAAAAACGACGTCATCTAACGAGATAATGTTGTTTTATTGCGAGTATTAAATTGCAATAGGTGAAATGTTGTGAAAGCACACAAAACGGCATGAACAAGCCAAATACTGCGTGTTCTACCGTTACAAGTGCGAAACTGCTATATTGTGATATTCTCGTTAAAGCGCATGCAAGCATCGTGAAACCTTAAAGAACAATGTCATTTAGCGAGATACAGCGTTCTGTACTGCAATAAGTTGGTGAAAAACTGTGAGGTTATGCAAATATCGTAATTGTGAACGAAACAGTGTAGTAGAGCGTTTTTAGATACAAGTGCGAATGTTCGGTTAGGTTAAGATATGAACCGTCGTAAAACCGCATTAAACAATGTCACTTAGTGAGATGCAGTGTTTTTCACAATTACAAGTCGGGAACTGCGATATCTAATGTGAAAGCGCTTGCCACCGTCGTTAGGTTAGGTTAGGTTAGGTTTGGTTAGGTTAGGTTAGGTTAGGTTAGATTAGGTTAGGTTGGGTTGAGTTGGGTTAGGTTTGGTTAGGTTACGTTGGGTTAGGTTAGGTTAGGCTACGTTAGGTTAGGTTAGGTTACGTTAGGTTAGGTTAGGTTAGGTAAGGATAATTTGGTTAGGTTAGGTAAGGTTAGGTTAGGTTAGGTTAGATTGGGGTGGGTGTTGTTGGGTTGGGTTGGGTTGGGTTAGGTTTGGTTAGGTTAGGTTAGGTTACGTTAGGTTACGTTAGGTTAAGTTAGGTTACGTTAGGTTATGTTAGGTTAGGTTAGGTTACGTTAGGTTAGGTGAGATCAGGTAAGGTTAGGTTACGTTAGAATAGGTTAGGTTAGGTTAGGTTACGTTAGGTTAGGTTAGGTTAGGTTAGGTTTGGTTAGGTTAGTTTAGGTTAGGTTAGGTTAGGTTAGGTTGGGTTGGGTTAGGTTAGGTTAGGTTAGGTAAGGTTAGGTTAAGTTAGGTTAGGTTACGTTAGGTTAAGGTATGAACCGTCGTAAAACCACGTTAAACAATGTCACTTAGTGAGATGCAGTGTTTTTCACCTTTACAAGTTGGGAACTGCGATATCTAATGTGAAAGCGCTTGAAACCGTCGTAATGTTGTAGAAAGCAATGTAAAGTAGCGAGTAAAACGTTTTCTAACGATAGAAGTCCGAAGGTTATGTTAGGTTGAGTTATGTTAGTTTAAGCTAGGTAGCGTCATGAAACCACCAAAAACGACGTCATCTAACGAGATAGTGTTGTTTTATTGCGAGTACGAAACTGCGATAGGTGAAATGTTGTGAAAGCACACAAAACGTCATGAACAAGCCAAATACTGCGTGTTGTACCGTTACAAGTGCGAAACTGCTATGTTGTGATATTCTCGTTAAAGCGCATGCAAGCATCGTGAAACCTTAAAGAATGATGTCATTTAGCGAGATTCAGCGTTCTGTACTGTAATAAGTTGGTGAAAAACTGTGAGGTCATGCAAATATCGTAATTGTGAACAAAACAGTGTAATAGAGCGTGTTGAGATACAAGCGCGAATGTTAGGTTAGGTTAAGATATGAACCGTCGTAAAACCGCATTGAACAATGTCACTTTGTGAGATGCAAGTTTTTTCACCATTACAAGTTGGGAACTGCAATATCTAATGTGAAAGTGCATGAAACCGTCGTAATGTTGTAGAGAGCATTGTATAGTAGCGAGTAAAACGTTTTCTAACAATAGAAGTGCGAAGGTTATGTTAGGTTGAATAATGTTAGTTTAAGCTAGGTAGCGTCGTGAAACCACCAAAAAAGACATCATCTAACGAGATATAATTGTTTTATTTCATGTACGAAACTGCAATAGGTGAAATGTTGTGAAAGCACACAAAACGGCATGAACAAGCCAAATACTGCGTGTTCTACCGTTACAAGTGCGAAACTGCTATATTGTGATATTCTCGTTAAAGCGCATGCAAGCATCGTGAAACCTTAAAGAACAATGTGATTTAGCGAGATACAGCGTTCTGTACTGCAATAAGTTGGTGAAAAACTGTGAGGTTATGCAAATATCGTAATTGTGAACGAAACAGTGTAATAGAGCGTTTTAGATACAAGTGCGAATGTTCGGTTAGGTTAAGATATGAACCGTCGTAAAACCGCATTAAACAATGTCACTTAGTGAGATGCAGTGTTTTTCACCATTACAAGTCGGGAACTGCGATATCTAATGTGAAAGCGCTTGCAACCGTCGTTAGGTTAGGTTAGGTTAGGTTAGGTTAGGTTAGGTTACGTTAGGTTAGGTTAGGTTAGGTTTGGTTAGGTTAGGTTAGGTTAGGTTATGTTAGGTAAGGTTTGGTTAGGTTAGGTTAGGTTAGGTTGGGTTAGGTGGGGTTAAGTAAGGTTAGGTTAGGTTGGGTTAGGTTAGGTTAGGTTAGGTTAGGTTAAAATATAAACCGCGCTAAAACCGCATTAAACAATGTCACTTAGATGTAGTGTTTTTCAACATTACAAGTCGGGAACTACGATATCTAATACGAAAGCGCATGAAACCGTCGTAATCTTGTAGAAAACATTGTAAAGTTGCGAGTAAAACGTTTTCTAACGATAGAAGTGCGAAGGTTAGGTTAGGTTAGGTTAGTTTAAGCTAGGTAGCGTCGTGAAACTACCAAAAACGACGTCATCTAACGAGATAATGTTGTTTTATTGCGAGTATTAAACTGCAATAGGTGAAATGTTGTGAAAGCACACAAAACGGCATGAACAAGCCAAATACTGCGTGTTCTACCGTTACAAGTGCGAAACTGCTATATTGTGATATTCTCGTTAAAGCGCATGCAAGCATCGTGAAACCTTAAAGAACAATGTCATTTAGCGAGATACAGCGTTCTGTACTGCAATAAGTTGGTGAAAAACTGTGAGGTTATGCAAATATCGTAATTGTGAACGAAACAGTGTAGTAGAGCGTTTTTAGATACAAGTGCGAATGTTCGGTTAGGTTAAGATATGAACCGTCGTAAAACCGCATTAAACAATGTCACTTAGTGAGATGCAGTGTTTTTCACCATTACAAGTCGGGAACTGCGATATCTAATGTGAAAGCGCTTGCCACCGTCGTTAGGTTAGGTTAGGTTAGGTTTGGTTAGGTTAGGTTAGGTTAGGTTAGATTAGGTTAGGTTGGGTTGAGTTGGGTTAGGTTAGGTTAAATTACGTTGGGTTAGGTTAGGTTAGGTTAGGTTAGGCTACGTTAGGTTAGGTTAGGTTACGTTAGGTTAGGTTAGGTTAGGTAAGGATAATTTGGTTAGGTTAGGTAAGGTTAGGTTAGGTTAGGTTAGATTGGGGTGGGTGTTGTTGGGTTGGGTTGGGTTAGGTTTGGTTAGGTTAGGTTAGGTTACGCTAGGTTAGGTTAGGTTAAGTTAGGTTACGTTAGGTTATGTTAGGTTAGGTTACGTTACGATAGGTTAGGTGAGATCAGGTAAGGTTAGGTTACGTTAGAATAGGTTAGGTTAGGTTAGGTTACGTTAGGTTAGGTTAGGTTAGGTTAGGTTTGGTTAGGTTAGTTTAGGTTAGGTTAGGTTAGGTTAGGTTGGGTTGGGTTAGGTTAGGTTAGGTTAGGTAAGGTTAGGTTAAGTTAGGTTAGGTTACGTTAGGTTAAGGTATGAACCGTCGTAAAACCACGTTAAACAATGTCACTTAGTGAGATGCAGTGTTTTTCACCTTTACAAGTTGGGAACTGCGATATCTAATGTGAAAGCGCTTGAAACCGTCGTAATGTTGTAGAAAGCAATGCAAAGTAGCGAGTAAAACGTTTTCTAACGATAGAAGTCCGAAGGTTATGTTAGGTTGAGTTATGTTAGTTTAAGCTAGGTAGCGTCATGAAACCACCAAAAACGACGTCATCTAACGAGATAGTGTTGTTTTATTGCGAGTACGAAACTGCGATAGGTGAAATGTTGTGAAAGCACACAAAACGTCATGAACAAGCCAAATACTGCGTGTTGTACCGTTACAAGTGCGAAACTGCTATGTTGTGATATTCTCGTTAAAGCGCATGCAAGCATCGTGAAACCTTAAAGAATGATGTCATTTAGCGAGATTCAGCGTTCTGTACTGTAATAAGTTGGTGAAAAACTGTGAGGTCATGCAAATATCGTAATTGTGAACAAAACAGTGTAACAGAGCGTGTTGAGATACAAGCGCGAATGTTAGGTTAGGTTAAGATATGAACCGTCGTAAAACCGCATTGAACAATGTCACTTTGTGAGATGCAAGTTTTTTCACCATTACAAGTTGGGAACTGCAATATCTAATGTGAAAGTGCATGAAACCGTCGTAATGTTGTAGAGAGCATTGTATAGTAGCGAGTAAAACGTTTTCTAACAATAGAAGTGCGAAGGTTATGTTAGGTTGAATAATGTTAGTTTAAGCTAGGTAGCGTCGTGAAACCACCAAAAAAGACATCATCTAACGAGATATAATTGTTTTATTTCATGTACGAAACTGCAATAGGTGAAATGTTGTGAAAGCACACAAAACGGCATGAACAAGCCAAATACTGCGTGTTCTACCGTTACAAGTGCGAAACTGCTATATTGTGATATTCTCGTTAAAGCGCATGCAAGCATCGTGAAACCTTAAAGAACAATGTGATTTAGCGAGATACAGCGTTCTGTACTGCAATAAGTTGGTGAAAAACTGTGAGGTTATGCAAATATCGTAATTGTGAACGAAACAGTGTAATAGAGCGTTTTAGATACAAGTGCGAATGTTCGGTTAGGTTAAGATATGAACCGTCGTAAAACCGCATTAAACAATGTCACTTAGTGAGATGCAGTGTTTTTCACCATTACAAGTCGGGAACTGCGATATCTAATGTGAAAGCGCTTGGAACCGTCGTTAGGTTAGGTTAGGTTAGGTTAGGTTAGGTTAGGTTACGTTAGGTTAGGTTAGGTTAGGTTTGGTTAGGTTAGGTTAGGTTAGGTTATGTTAGGTAAGGTTTGGTTAGGTTAGGTTAGGTTAGGTTGGGTTAGGTGGGGTTAAGTAAGGTTAGGTTAGGTTGGGTTAGGTTAGGTTAGGTTAGGTTAGGTTAAAATATGAACCGCGCTAAAACCGCATTAAACAATGTCACTTAGATGTAGTGTTTTTCAACATTACAAGTCGGGAACTACGATATCTAATACGAAAGCGCATGAAAGCGTCGTAATCTTGTAGAAAACATTGTAAAGTTGCGAGTAAAACGTTTTCTAACGATAGAAGTGCGAAGTTTAGGTTAGGTTAGGTTAGTTTAAGCTAGGTAGCGTCGTGAAACTACCAAAAACGACGTCATCTAACGAGATAATGTTGTTTTATTGCGAATATAAACTGCAATAGGTGAAATGTTGTGAAAGCACACAAAACGGCATGAACAAGCCAAATACTGCGTGTTCTACCGTTACAAGTGCGAAACTGCTATATTGTGATATTCTCGTTAAAGCGCATGCAAGCATCGTGAAACCTTAAAGAACAATGTCATTTAGCGAGATACAGCGTTCTGTACTGCAATAAGTTGGTGAAAAACTGTGAGGTTATGCAAATATCGTAATTGTGAACGAAACAGTGTAGTAGAGCGTTTTTAGATACAAGTGCGAATGTTCGGTTAGGTTAAGATATGAACCGTCGTAAAACCGCATTAAACAATGTCACTTAGTGAGATGCAGTGTTTTTCACCATTACAAGTCGGGAACTGCGATATCTAATGTGAAAGCGCTTGCCACCGTCGTTAGGTTAGGTTAGGTTAGGTTTGGTTAGGTTAGGTTAGGTTAGGTTAGATTAGGTTTGGTTGGGTTGAGTTGGGTTAGGTTAGGTTAAATTACGTTGGGTTAGGTTAGGTTAGGTTAGGTTAGGCTACGTTAGGTTAGGTTAGGTTACGTTAGGTTAGGTTAGGTTAGGTAAGGATAATTTGGATAGGTTAGGTAAGGTTAGGTTAGGTTAGGTTACGCTAGGTTAGGTTAGGTTAAGTTAGGTTACGTTAGGTTATGTTAGGTTAGGTTACGTTACGTTAGGTTAGGTGAGATCAGGTAAGGTTAGGTTACGTTAGAATAGGTTAGGTTAGGTTAGGTTACGTTAGGTTAGGTTAGGTTAGGTTTGGTTAGGTTAGTTTAGGTTAGGTTAGGTTAGGTTGGGTTGGGTTAGGTTAGGTTAGGTTAGGTAAGGTTAGGTTAAGTTAGGTTAGGTTACGTTAGGTTAAGGTATGAACCGTCGTAAAACCACGTTAAACAATGTCACTTAGTGAGATGCAGTGTTTTTCACCTTTACAAGTTGGGAACTGCGATATCTAATGTGAAAGCGCTTGAAACCGTCGTAATGTTGTAGAAAGCAATGTAAAGTAGCGAGTAAAACGTTTTCTAACGATAGAAGTCCGAAGGTTATGTTAGGTTGAGTTATGTTAGTTTAAGCTAGGTAGCGTCATGAAACCACCAAAAACGACGTCATCTAACGAGATAGTGTTGTTTTATTGCGAGTACGAAACTGCGATAGGTGAAATGTTGTGAAAGCACACAAAACGTCATGAACAAGCCAAATACTGCGTGTTGTACCGTTAGAAGTGCGAAACTGCTATGTTGTGATATTCTCGTTAAAGCGCATGCAAGCATCGTGAAACCTTAAAGAATGATGTCATTTAGCGAGATTCAGCGTTCTGTACTGTAATAAGTTGGTGAAAAACTGTGAGGTCATGCAAATATCGTAATTGTGAACAAAACAGTGTAATAGAGCGTGTTGAGATACAAGCGCGAATGTTAGGTTAGGTTAAGATATGAACAGCCGTTAAAACCGCATTGAACAATGTCACTTTGTGAGATGCAAGTTTTTTCACCATTACAAGTTGGGAACTGCAATATCTAATGTGAAAGTGCATGAAACCGTCGTAATGTTGTAGAGAGCATTGTATAGTAGCGAGTAAAACGTTTTCTAACAATAGAAGTGCGAAGGTTATGTTAGGTTGAATAATGTTAGTTTAAGCTAGGTAGCGTCGTGAAACCACCAAAAAAGACATCATCTAACGAGATATAATTGTTTTATTTCATGTACGAAACTGCAATAGGTGAAATGTTGTGAAAGCACACAAAACGGCATGAACAAGCCAAATACTGCGTGTTCTACCGTTACAAGTGCGAAACTGCTATATTGTGATATTCTCGTTAAAGCGCATGCAAGCATCGTGAAACCTTAAAGAACAATGTGATTTAGCGAGATACAGCGTTCTGTACTGCAATAAGTTGGTGAAAAACTGTGAGGTTATGCAAATATCGTAATTGTGAACGAAACAGTGTAATAGAGCGTTTTTAGATACAAGTGCGAATGTTCGGTTAGGTTAAGATATGAACCGTCGTAAAACCGCATTAAACAATGTCACTTAGTGAGATGCAGTGTTTTTCACCAATACAAGTCGGGAACTGCGATATCTAATGTGAAAGCGCTTGCAACTGTCGTTAGGTTAGGTTAGGTTAGGTTTGGTTAGGTTAGGTTAGGTTAGATTAGGTTAGGTTGGGTTGAGTTGAGTTAGGTTAGGTTAGGTTAGGTTACGTTGGGTTAGGTTAGGTTAGGTTAGGTTAGGTTACGTTAGGTTGGGTTAGGTTACGTTAGGTTAGGTTAGGTTAGGTAAGGATAATTTGGTTAGGTTAGGTAAGGATAATTTGGTTAGGTTAGGTAAGGTTAGGTTAGGTTAGGTTAGGTTGGGGTGGGTGTAGTTGGGTTGGGTTGGGTTGGGTTAGGTTTGGTTAGGTTAGGTTAGGTTACGTTAGGTTAGGTTAGGTTAGGTTAGGTTACGTTAGGTTAGGTTAGATCAGGTAAGGTTAGGTTACGTTAGAATAGGTTAGGTTAGGTTAGGTTACGTTAGGTTAGGTTAGGTTAGGTTAGGTTTGGTTAGGTTAGGTTAGGTTAGCATAGGTTAGGTTAGGTTGGGTTGGGTTGGGTTAGGTTGGGTTAGGTTAGGTTAGGTTAGGTTGGGTTAGGTTAGTTTAGGTTAGGTTAGGTTAGGTTAGGTTGGGTTGGGTTGGGTAAAGATAATTTGGTTAGGTTAGGTAAGGTTAGGTTAGGTTAGGTTAGGTTGGGGTGGGTGTTGTTGGGTTGGGTTGGGTTGGGTTAGGTTTGGTTAGGTTAGGTTAGGTTACGTTAGGTTAGGTTAGGTTAGGTTAGGTTACGTTAGGTTATGTTAGGTTAGGTTAGGTTACGTTAGGTTAGGTGAGATCAGGTAAGGTTAGGTTACGTTAGAATAGGTTAGGTTAGGTTACGTTAGGTTAGGTTAGGTTAGGTTTGGTTAGGTTAGTTTAGGTTAGGTTAGGTTAGGTTAGGTTGGGTTGGGTTAGGTTAGGTTAGGTTAGGTAAGGTTAGGTTAAGTTAGGTTAGGTTACGTTAGGTTAAGGTATGAACCGTCGTAAAACCACGTTAAACAATGTCACTTAGTGAGATGCAGTGTTTTTCACCTTTACAAGTTGGGAACTGCGATATCTAATGTGAAAGCGCTTGAAACCGTCGTAATGTTGTAGAAAGCAATGTAAAGTAGCGAGTAAAACGTTTTCTAACGATAGAAGTCCGAAGGTTATGTTAGGGTTTTAGCAGCGCGAAAAATGCACAAAAGACAAGAAAGGGACGAGACAAGCACAGTGCTTGTCTCGTCCCTTTCTTGTCTTTTGTGCATTTTTCGCGCTGCTAAAACCCAAGTATGCCATACCAACTAGCCCAGTCAACCGCTCTGTTATGTTAGGTTGAGTAATGTTAGTTTAAGCTAGGTAGCGTCGTGAAACCACCAAAAACGACGTCATCTAACGAGATAGTGTTGTTTTATTTCATGTACGAAACTGCAATAGGTGAAATGTTGTGAAAGCTCACAAAACGGCATGAACAAGCCAAATACTGCGTGTTCTACCGTTACAAGTGCGAAACTGCTATATTGTGATATTCTCGTTAAAGCACATGCAAGCATCGTGAAACCTTAAAGAACAATGTGATTTAGCGAGATACAGCGTTCTGTACTGCAATAAGTTGGTGAAAAACTGTGAGGTTATGCAAATATCGTAATTGTGAACGAAACAGTGTAATAGAGCGTTTTTAGATACAAGTGCGAATGTTCGGTTAGGTTAAGATATGAACCGTCGTAAAACCGCATTAAACAATGTCACTTAGTGAGATGCAGTGTTTTTCACCATTACAAGTCGGGAACTGCGATATCTAATGTGAAAGCGCTTGCCACCGTCGTTAGGTTAGGTTAGGTTAGGTTTGGTTAGGTTAGGTTAGGTTAGGTTAGATTAGGTTAGGTTGGGTTGAGTTGGGTTAGGCTAGGTTAGGTTACGTTGGGTTAGGTTAGGTTAGGTTAGGTTAGGCTACGTTAGGTTAGGTTAGGTTACGTTAGGTTAGGTTAGGTTAGGTAAGGATAATTTGGTTAGGTTAGGTAAGGTTAGGTTAGGTTAGGTTAGGTTGGGGTGGGTGTTGTTGGGTTGGGTTGGGTTGGGTTAGGTTTGGTTAGGTTAGGTTAGGTTACGTTAGGTTAGGTTAGGTTAGGTTACGTTAGGTTATGTTAGGTTAGGTTAGGTTACGTTAGGTTAGGTGAGATCAGGTAAGGTTAGGTTACGTTAGAATAGGTTAGGTTAGGTTAGGTTACGTTAGGTTAGGTTAGGTTAGGTTTGGTTAGGTTAGTTTAGGTTAGGTTAGGTTAGGTTAGGTTGGGTTGGGTTAGGTTAGGTTAGGTTAGGTAAGGTTAGGTTAAGTTAGGTTAGGTTACGTTAGGTTAAGGTATGAACCGTCGTAAAGCCGCGTTAAACAATGTCACTTAGTGAGATGCAGTGTTTTTCACCTTTACAAGTTGGGAACTGCGATATCTAATGTGAAAGCGCTTGACACCGTCGTAATGTTGTAGAAAGCAATGTAAAGTAGCGAGTAAAACGTTTTCTAAAGATAGAAGTCCGAAGGTTATGTTAGGTTGAGTTATGTTAGTTTAAGCTAGGTAGCGTCGTGAAAGCACCGAAAACGACGTCGTCTAACGAGATAGTGTTGTTTTATTGCGAGTACGAAACTGCGATAGGTGAATTGTTGTGAAAGCACACAAAACGTCATGAACAAGCCAAATACTGCGTGTTGTACCGTTACAAGTGCGAAACTGCTATGTTGTGATATTCTCGTTAAAGCGCATGCAAGCATCGTGAAACCTTAAAGAATGATGTCATTTAGCGAGAGACAGCGTTCTGTACTGTAATAAGTTGGTGAAAAACTGTAAGGTCATGCAAATATCGTAATTGTGAACGAAACAGTGTAATAGAGCGTTTTGAGATACAAGCGCGAATGTTAGGTTAGGTTAAGATATGAACCGTCGTAAAACCGCATTGAACAATGTCACTTTGTGAGATGCAGGTTTTTTCACCATTACAAGTCGGGAACTGCGATATCTAACGTGAAAGTGCATGAAACCGTCGTAATGTTGTAGAGAGCATTGTAAAGTAGCGAGTAAAACGTTTTCTAACAATAGAAGTGCGAAGGTTATGTTAGGTTGAGTAATGTTAGTTTAAGCTAGGTAGCGTCGTGAAACCACCAAAAACGACGTCATCTAACGAGATAGTGTTGTTTTATTTCATGTACGAAACTGCAATAGGTGAAATGTTGTGAAAGCACACAAAACGGCATGAACAAGCCAAATACTGCGTGTTCTACCGTTACAAGTGCGAAACTGCTATATTGTGATATTCTCGTTAAAGCGCATGCAAGCATCGTGAAACCTTAAAGAACAATGTGATTTAGCGAGATACAGCGTTCTGTACTGCAATAAGTTGGTGAAAAACTGTGAGGTTATGCAAATATCGTAATTGTGAACGAAACAGTGTAATAGAGCGTTTTTAGATACAAGTGCGAATGTTCGGTTAGGTTAAGATATGAACCGTCGTAAAACCGCATTAAACAATGTCACTTAGTGAGATGCAGTGTTTTTCACCATTACAAGTCGGGAACTGCGATATCTAATGTGAAAGCGCTTGCCACCGTCGTTAGGTTAGGTTAGGTTAGGTTTGGTTAGGTTAGGTTAGGTTAGGTTAGATTAGGTTAGGTTGGGTTGAGTTGGGTTAGGTTAGGTTAGGTTAGGTTACGTTGGGTTAGGTTAGGTTAGGTTAGGTTAGGTTACGTTAGGTTAGGTTAGGTTACGTTAGGTTAGGTTAGGTTAGGTTAGGTAAGGATAATTTGGTTAGGTTAGGTGAGGATAATTTGGTTAGGTTAGGTAAGGTTAGGTTAGGTTAGGTTAGGTTGGGGTGGGTGTTGTTGGGTTGGGTTGGGTTGGGTTAGGTTTGGTTAGGTTAGGTTAGGTTACGTTAGGTTAGGTTAGGTTAGGTTACGTTAGGTTATGTTAGGTTAGGTTAGGTTACGTTAGGTTAGGTTAGATCAGGTAAGGTTAGGTTACGTTAGAATAGGTTAGGTTAGGTTAGGTTACGTTAGGTTAGGTTAGGTTAGGTGAGGTTTGGTTAGGTTAGGTTAGGTTAGCTTAGGTTAGGTTAGGTTGGGTTGGGTTGGGTTAGGTTGGGTTAGGTTAGGTTAGGTTAGGTTGGGTTAGGTTAGTTTAGGTTAGGTTAGGTTAGGTTAGGTTGGGTTGGGTTGGGTTAGGTTAGGTTAGGTTAGGTTAGGTAAGGTTAGGTTAGGTTAGGTTAGGTTACGTTAGGTTAAGGTATGAACCGTCGTAAAACCGCGTTAAACATTGTCACTTAGTGAGATGCAGTGTTTTTCACCTTTACAAGTTGGGAACTGCGATATCTAATGTGAAAGCGCTTGAAACCGTCGTAATGTTGTAGAAAGCAATGTAAAGTAGCGAGTAAAACGTTTTCTAACGATAGAAGTCCGAAGGTTATGTTAGCTTGAATGTTAGTTTAAGCTAGGTAGCGTCGTGAAACCACCAAAAACGACGTCATCTAACGAGATAGTGTTGTTTTATTGCGAGTACGAAACTGCGATAGGCGAAATGTTGTGAAAGCACACAAAACGTCATGAACAAGCCAAATACTGCGTGTTGTACCGTTACAAGTGCGAAACTGCTATGTTGTGATATTCTCGTTAAAGCGAATGCAAGCATCGTGAAACCTTAAAGAATGATGTCATTTAGCGAGAGACAGCGTTCTGTACTGTACTAAGTTGGTGAAAAACTGTGAGGTCATGCAAATATCGTAATTGTGAACGAAACAGTGTAATAGAGCGTTTTGAGATACAAGCGCGAATGTTAGGTTAGGTTAAGATATGAACCGTCGTAAAACCGCATTGAACAATGTCACTTTGTGAGATGCAGGTTTTTTCACCATTACAAGTCGGGAACTGCGATATCTAATGTGAAAGTGCATGAAACCGTCGTAATGTTGTAGAGAGCATTGTAAAGTAGCGAGTAAAACGTTTTCTAACAATAGAAGTGCGAAGGTTATGTTAGGTTGAGTAATGTTAGTTTAAGCTAGGTAGCGTCGTGAAACCACCAAAAACGACGTCATCTAACGAGATAGTGTTGTTTTATTTCATGTACGAAACTGCAATAGGTGAAATGTTGTGAAAGCACACAAAACGGCATGAACAAGCCAAATACTGCGTGTTCTACCGTTACAAGTGCGAAACTGCTATATTGTGATATTCTCGTTAAAGCGCATGCAAGCATCGTGAAACCTTAAAGAACAATGTGATTTAGCGAGATACAGCGTTCTGTACTGCAATAAGTTGGTGAAAAACTGTGAGGTTATGCAAATATCGTAATTGTGAACGAAACAGTGTAATAGAGCGTTTTTAGATACAAGTGCGAATGTTCGGTTAGGTTAAGATATGAACCGTCGTAAAATCGCATTAAACAATGTCACTTAGTGAGATGCAGTGTTTTTCACCATTACAAGTCGGGAACTGCGATATCTAATGTGAAAGCGCTTGCCACCGTCGTTAGGTTAGGTTAGGTTAGGTTTGGTTAGGTTAGGTTAGGTTAGGTTAGATTAGGTTAGGTTGGGTTGAGTTGGGTTAGGTTAGGTTAGGTTACGTTGGGTTAGATTAGGTTAGGTTAGGTTAGGCTACGTTAGGTTAGGTTAGGTTACGTTAGGTTAGGTTAGGTTATGTAAAGATAATTTGGTTAGGTTAGGTAAGGTTAGGTTAGGTTAGGTTAGGTTGGGGTGGGTGTTGTTGGGTTGGGTTGGGTTGGGTTAGGTTTGGTTAGGTTAGGTTAGGTTACGTTAGGTTAGGTTAGGTTAGGTTAGGTTACGTTAGGTTATGTTAGGTTAGGTTAGGTTACGTTAGGTTAGGTGAGATCAGGTAAGGTTAGGTTACGTTAGAATAGGTTAGGTTAGGTTACGTTAGGTTAGGTTAGGTTAGGTTTGGTTAGGTTAGTTTAGGTTAGGTTAGGTTAGGTTAGGTTGGGTTGGGTTAGGTTAGGTTAGGTTAGGTAAGGTTAGGTTAAGTTAGGTTAGGTTACGTTAGGTTAAGGTATGAACCGTCGTAAAACCACGTTAAACAATGTCACTTAGTGAGATGCAGTGTTTTTCACCTTTACAAGTTGGGAACTGCGATATCTAATGTGAAAGCGCTTGAAACCGTCGTAATGTTGTAGAAAGCAATGTAAAGTAGCGAGTAAAACGTTTTCTAACGATAGAAGTCCGAAGGTTATGTTAGGTTGAGTTATGTTAGTTTAAGCTAGGTAGCGTCATGAAACCACCAAAAACGACGTCATCTAACGAGATAGTGTTGTTTTATTGCGAGTACGAAACTGCGATAGGTGAAATGTTGTGAAAGCACACAAAACGTCATGAACAAGCCAAATACTGCGTGTTGTACCGTTACAAGTGCGAAACTGCTATGTTGTGATATTCTCGTTAAAGCGCATGCAAGCATCGTGAAACCTTAAAGAATGATGTCATTTAGCGAGATTCAGCGTTCTGAACTGTAATAAGTTGGTGAAAAACTGTGAGGTCATGCAAATATCGTAATTGTGAACAAAACAGTGTAATAGAGCGTTTTGAGATACAAGCGCGAATGTTAGGTTTGGTTAAGATATGAACCGTCGTAAAACCGCATTGAACAATGTCACTTTGTGAGATGCAAGTTTTTTCACCATTACAAGTCGGGAACTGCGATATCTAATGTGAAAGTGCATGAAACCGTCGTAATGTTGTAGAGAGCATTGTAAAGTAGCGAGTAAAACGTTTTCTAACAATAGAAGTGCGAAGGTTATGTTAGGTTGAGTAATGTTAGTTTAAGCTAGGTAGCGTCGTGAAACCACCAAAAAAGACATCATCTAACGAGATATAATTGTTTTATTTCATGTACGAAACTGCAATAGGTGAAATGTTGTGAAAGCACACAAAACGGCATGAACAAGCCAAATACTGCGTGTTCTACCGTTACAAGTGCGAAACTGCTATATTGTGATATTCTCGTTAAAGCGCATGCAAGCATCGTGAAACCTTGAAGAACAATGTGATTTAGCGAGATACAGCGTTCTGTACTGCAATAAGTTGGTGAAAAACTGTGAGGTTATGCAAATATCGTAATTGTGAACGAAACAGTGTAATAGAGCGTTTTTAGATACAAGTGCGAATGTTCGGTTAGGTTAAGATATGAACCGTCGTAAAACCGCATTAAACAATGTCACTTAGTGAGATGCAGTGTTTTTCACCATTACAAGTCGGGAACTGCGATATCTAATGTGAAAGCGCTTGCAACCGTCGTTAGGTTAGGTTAGGTTAGGTTAGGTTAGGCTTGGTTAGGTTAGGTTAGGTTAGGTTAGATTAGGTTAGGTTGGGTTGAGTTGAGTTAGGTTAGGTTAGGTTAGGTTACGTTGGGTTAGGTTAGGTTAGGTTAGGTTAGGTTACGTTAGGTTAGGTTAGGTTACGTTAGGTTAGGTTAGGTTAGGTAAGGATAATTTGGTTAGGTTAGGTGAGGATAATTTGGTTAGGTTAGGTAAGGTTAGGTTAGGTTAGGTTAGGTTGGGGTGGGTGTTGTTGGGTTGGGTTGGGTTGGGTTAGGTTTGGTTAGGTTAGGTTAGGTTACGTTAGCTTAGGTTAGGTTAGGTTACGTTAGGTTATGTTAGGTTAGGTTAGGTTACGTTAGGTTAGGTTAGATCAGGTAAGGTTAGGTTACGTTAGAATAGGTTAGGTTAGGTTAGGTTACGTTAGGTTAGGTTAGGTTAGGTGAGGTTTGGTTAGGTTAGGTTAGGTTAGCTTAGGTTAGGTTAGGTTGGGTTGGGTTGGGTTAGGTTGGGTTAGGTTGGGTTAGGTTAGGTTAGGTTAGGTTAGGTTGGGTTAGGTTAGTTTAGGTTAGGTTAGGTTAGGTTAGGTTAGGTTGGGTTGGGTTGGGTTAGGTTAGGTTAGGTTAGGTTAGGTAAGGTTAGGTTAGGTTAGGTTACGTTAGGTTAAGGTATGAACCGTCGGAAAACCGCGTTAAACATTGTCACTTAGTGAGATGCAGTGTTTTTCACCTTTACAAGTTGGGAACTGCGATATCTAATGTGAAAGCGCTTGAAACCGTCGTAATGTTGTAGAAAGCAATGTAAAGTAGCGAGTAAAACGTTTTCTAACGATAGAAGTCCGAAGGTTATGTTAGCTTGAATGTTAGTTTAAGCTAGGTAGCGTCGTGAAACCACCAAAAACGACGTCATCTAACGAGATAGTGTTGTTTTATTGCGAGTACGAAACTGCGATAGGCGAAATGTTGTGAAAGCACACAAAACGTCATGAACAAGCCAAATACTGCGTGTTGTACCGTTACAAGTGCGAAACTGCTATGTTGTGATATTCTCGTTAAAGCGAATGCAAGCATCGTGAAACCTTAAAGAATGATGTCATTTAGCGAGAGACAGCGTTCTGTACTGTACTAAGTTGGTGAAAAACTGTGAGGTCATGCAAATATCGTAATTGTGAACGAAACAGTGTAATAGAGCGTTTTGAGATACAAGCGCGAATGTTAGGTTAGGTTAAGATATGAACCGTCGTAAAACCGCATTGAACAATGTCACTTTGTGAGATGCAGGTTTTTTCACCATTACAAGTCGGGAACTGCGATATCTAATGTGAAAGTGCATGAAACCGTCGTAATGTTGTAGAGAGCATTGTAAAGTAGCGAGTAAAACGTTTTCTAACAATAGAAGTGCGAAGGTTATGTTAGGTTGAGTAATGTTAGTTTAAGCTAGGTAGCGTCGTGAAACCACCAAAAAAGACATCATCTAACGAGATATAATTGTTTTATTTCATGTACGAAACTGCAATAGGTGAAATGTTGTGAAAGCACACAAAACGGCATGAACAAGCCAAATACTGCGTGTTCTACCGTTACAAGTGCGAAACTGCTATATTGTGATATTCTCGTTAAAGCGCATGCAAGCATCGTGAAACCTTAAAGAACAATGTGATTTAGCGAGATACAGCGTTCTGTACTGCAATAAGTTGGTGAAAAACTGTGAGGTTATGCTGTAATGAATTAATGAATCTGAGTAACGGACGCTCTGCTGGCAACGAAGAAGACGATGATGATCGGTGGCTGCACTAGTAGCTCGCGCACGCCGTTCGCCATTAGCCAGACCTGCCTGTTAAAGCTCATTTTGCTAAGCTGCGTCTGAACTTTTCTCGACGTACAACACCTCTATTTTAAGTGGTGGAGGAGCCGGGGTTCCCATCAACCTGGAACTTCGCAATCGGACGCTACCCTCACCGTTCACCATGACTGCTCCTGGCCCTTCTCAAGCTGCCTCACCAACGACAGTCTACTGTACTGGCGCGCCTCGGCAACGTGACCCACCAATTTTTCGCGGCAACGATGAACAAGACGTCGAGGACAGGCTCGTCGAGTACGAAATCGTAAGCGCTTCCAACAAGTGGAACGCCTGCGACCAGCTCACAAACGTGCGCTTTTACCTAGCTGATGTGGCCAGCCTCTGGTTCAAGAACCACCAAGGCGAAATTACCAACTGGTCCGCCTTCAAGACCACCATCTCCGCGGTCTTCGGCCGTCCCGCCGTGCGCCGGCTTCGCGCGGAACAGCGTCTCCGTAGTCGAGTCCAGCGCAGGGACGAGACCTTTACGAGTTACATTGAAGATGTCTTGTCCCTTTGCAAGCACGTCGATGAATCTCTAACCGAACGCGACAAAATCAAGCACATCATCAAAGGAGTTGACGACGACACCTTCCAGATGCTCGTCGCTCGGAATCCACAGACCGTCACCGATGTTGTCCACCTCTGTCAGGAGTACGACGAGTTGCGTAAGCAGCGTGTCTCGACGCGCAGGGCCGCAGAAGATACGGCTGAAGTTTCCGCCCTCGTACACGACGTCGCTGCTGATCAGACCGTCTTACTCCCCCAAATCAAACAATTCATTCGTGAGGAAGTTGCGCGTCAGCTTTCTCTTGTGGCCGAAGCATCCGCGCCAGTGACCTCGTTAGACCCACGTCTACGCCAGGTCATTGAGACACAGGTCGCGCAAGCACTGCCTCCATCGCCACCTGTCCCTACGCTGCTGACCTACGCTGCCGTCGTTGCTAGACCCCCAGCCCCACCTGTCTCTGGCGCATACCGGGGCACCGGGTCCTCCTACCCTACGACGCTGCCTACATACACGGCACCCCATCCCGTTTCGCCCCCTGCACCTTCTGTCGTTAACCCATGGCGCACCTTGGATAATCGACCCATCTGTTTCGCATGCGGTTTCGTGGGACATATAGCACGCTACTGTCGCCGTCGCAACTTCCAGCCTCCAGACCATGAGAATTCTGCAAATTACCAGGCTGCCCAGAATCCCCGGCGACCATCTTCTCCTATCACCGACTCATTGTCCCCACGACGCCCCGTCGATTCTCGCCGGTCATTACCACACCGTCGCCGATCTGTCTCCCCGATGCTTCGGCGCACGAGCCCCGCTCGAGAGGAAAACTGACAGCCGCAGTTCCGGAGGCAAGAACTGCGTCGTCGTCGAACTTTCTAAGACCTCCTCTTTGTCCGTCCAACGAAATTGATGTGCTAGTAGAAGGTGTTGCTGTACGTGCACTTGTCGACACAGGCGCCGTCGTTTCTGTAATTAGTGAAAAACTGTGTCGCGATTTGAGAAAAGTTACAACGCCGCTTACGAATCTTGCTCTGCGTACAGCCACCTCCCATTTCATCGCGCCGACAGCTCAGTGCACAGCACGCGTTCTTATTCAAGATGTTTGGTACGCCGTCAACTTTGTTGTTCTCCCACGTTCATCTTACGACGTGATACTAGGATGGGATTTCCTTTCTACCCATCAGGCTCTCATCGACTGCGCTCGTGCTGAACTCACATTGACGAATCCGTGCCTTGATATCGACCACCACAGTCCCTCGAAAGTGTTTGCCGCAGCTGACGTCCGCATCACGCCGTTGTCCGCCGTCCTAGTGCCTGTGTTTTCCCCTGCTGCCACTAACTCGACGCTCCTGTTCCAACCAACTATAGCTAGTGTGCAACACCGGACCATCGTCCTCCCGTTTGCCGTCATCAACTTTTCCAATGGTTCGGCGGTACTTTATGCGTGCAACGTTTCTGCTTGCCCGTACATCCTGCTACGCGGTGAGTGTCTGGGAAGCCTCGAGACCTTAAATTGTATTTTTGAAGAACCGATCTATCCAGACAAGCCATTTCTACCGACTTGTGCCATTACACCCGCAACTGACGCTAATGAACCTATGGATGTATTCCGCAAGTCCATCGATTGTAACCTCACGCCTGGGCAGCAGAAACAGCTGATCAAGCTCCTACAGCGTTTTCGAGCCTCGTTTGACCACAATCAGCCTTCCTTAGGTCGAGCGTCATCTGTTGTACACCGTATAGATACCGGTCAAGAGACGCCATTACGGCAGCGTCCATATCGTGTGTCAACTACCGAACGCCGTGCCATCAATGAACAGGTTGACGACATGCTGACACGTGGCATAATCGAACCGTCAAGCAGTCCCTGGGCCTCTCCAGTTGTGTTGGTGAAGAAGAAGGACGGATCCATCAGGTTTTGCGTGGACTACCGGCGTCTCAACCGAATCACGCGCAAGGATGTCTATCCGCTGCCACGCATTGACGATGCCTTGGACTGCCTACAGGGAGCCGAATTTTTCTCTTCTTTAGATCTCCGCTCTGGATACTGGCAGGTACCCATGGCAGAGGCCGATCGTGAAAAAACTGCTTTCATCACACCCGACGGGCTTTACGAATTCACAGTGATGCCCTTCGGCCTCTGCAACGCGCCAGCTACTTTCGAGCGGATGATGGACTCTATCCTTCGAGGCCTCAAATGGAACGTTTGCCTTTGTTATTTAGATAATATTGTCGTCTTTTCAACTGATTTTGAAACCCATTTAACCCGCCTCGAGAAAGTCCTCGCGTGTATTTCTGCCGCGGGGCTGCAACTGAATCTGAAGAAGTGCAATTTCGCCGCTCGAAAGCTTACGATCCTTGGCCACGTGGTTTCAAAAGACGGCATTCTTCCTGACCCTGCCAAACTTACAGCCGTTTCAGCGTTTCCCAAACCGACCACCATGAAAGAGCTCCGAAGCTTCATAGGCCTTTGCTCTTACTTCCGGCGCTTCGTCCGCAATTTCGCGACGATCATCGCTCCTTTGACCAAGCTCCTCGCCGGCTCCAGAGACCTTTCAGCCTGGTCTGCCACCTGTGACGACTCTTTCAATGAAGTGCGCCGCCTCCTCACGTCGCCGCCTATTCTGCGACACTACGACCCATCGGCACCCACAGAGATCCACACCGACGCTAGTGGTGTCGGGCTAGGCGCTATTCTTGCACAGAAGAAAGACGGCTTCCAAGAGTACGTGGTTGCCTACGCAAGCCGAACTCTTAGCAAAGCCGAAAGCAACTATTCTGTCACCGAAAAGGAATGCCTCGCCATTATTTGGGCGATAGAAAAATTTCGACCTTACGTGTACGGGCGCCCTTTTGACGTCGTGACTGACCACCACGCCCTCTGCTGGTTGTCGTCATTGAAGGATCCAAGTGGTCGCCTCGCCCGATGGGCATTACGCCTCCAAGAATATAATATTCGCGTGGTCTATCGCTCCGGCCGGAAACATTCGGACGCAGACGCCCTATCCCGTTCGCCTCTACCCCCTGACCCAGATTGCTGCGAAAGTATAACCTGTGATGCCACTGCCGTCACCATCGCCGACATGCCATCTGAGCAACGCAAGGACCCTTGGGTTGCTTCGATTCTAGACATCCTGGCTGGGCGGACGGCTTCCCCCCTTTCTCGCACGTTGCGTCGGCAAGTGGAGCACTTCGCCACTCGCGACGACGTGCTGTACCGACGCAACTACACACCCGGTGGACGTCAGTGGCTACTCGTGATTCCACGTCATCTGCGATCCGAAATTTGTTCCACGTTTCATGACGACCCCCAATGTGGCCACGCAGGTTTCCTGAAGACTTATTCTCGCATACGTCTCCGATATTACTGGCGTGGCATGTACCGTTTTATACGACAATACGTTCGGGCCTGCTCGACGTGCCAGAGACGAAAAACTCCCCCTTGTCACGCCAGCGGTACCTTGCTACCCTTACCATGCCCATCTCGACCATTCGACCGCGTCGGCATCGATATCTATGGTCCCCTTCCCAACACTGCTGACGGTAACCGCTGGATCATAGTTGCCGTCGACCATCTCACGCGGTATGCCGAAACTTCATCCCTTCCCTCGTCTACAGCAAAAGACGTTGCGACTTTCGTTCTTCACAACATCGTATTACGTCATGGAGCACCTCGGGAGTTACTGAGCGATCGTGGTCGCGTATTCTTGTCAGACGTCATCACAGCATTGCTGCGTGAGTGCCACGTCGTTCACCGCACTACAAGCGCCTATCATCCTCAGACCAATGGAATGACAGAGCGCTTCAACCGCACCCTTGGTGACATGCTGTCTATGTATATCTCGTCAGACCACTCCAATTGGGACCGAGTGCTCCCGTTTATCACGTTCGCTTATAATACCGCCATTCAAAGCACTACAGGGTTCTCTCCTTTTTTCCTCCTTTACGGACGCGAACCTTCTTGCACTATGGACACCATTCTTTCGTACAAACCTGACTCCTCAGAGTCCACGACTTTGTCTCAAGCCGCTACATACGCTGAGGAATGCCGCCAACTGGCAAGAGCATTCACAACCCAAGACCAAGGACGCCAAAAGCACCACCATGACGCATCAAATAACACCACTTCCTACGATCCAGATTCAGTCGTCTGGCTGCATGTTCCCTCTGCTACACCTGGCCTTTCTACCAAGTTGGTCCCCAAGTATCACGGCCCATATCGTGTGCTACAAAAAACGTCACCGGTGAATTACCTCATCGAGCCACTGGAACCATCTTCTGACCAACGTCGTCGTGGCCAGGAAATTGTCCACGTCTCGAGACTTAAGCCCTGCTACGACCCTCCCGTGTTTACTTGTCCATAGGTCGCCAGGATGGCTCCTTATTTCGCGGGGAGTAATTGTAATGAATTAATGAATCTGAGTAACGGACGCTGTGCTGGCAACGAAGAAGACGATGATGATCGGTGGCTGCACTAGTAGCTCGCGCACGCCGTTCGCCATTAGCCAGACCTGCCTGTTAAAGCTCATTTTGCCAAGCTGCGTCTGAACTTTTCTCGACGTACAACACCTCTATTTTAATGCAAATATCGTAATTGTGAACGAAACAGTGTAATAGAGCGTTTTTAGATACAAGTGCGAATGTTCGGTTAGGTTAAGATATGAACCGTCGTAAAACCGCATTAAACAATGTCACTTAGTGAGATGCAGTGTTTTTCACCATTACAAGTCGGGAACTGCGATATCTAATGTGAAAGCGCTTGCAACCGTCGTTAGGTTAGGTTAGGTTAGGTTAGGTTTGGTTAGGTTAGGTTAGGTTAGGTTAGATTAGGTTAGGTTGGGTTGAGTTGAGTTAGGTTAGGTTAGGTTAGGTTACGTTGGGTTAGGTTAGGTTAGGTTACGTTAGGTTAGGTTAGGTTACGTTAGGTTAGGTTGGGTTAGGTTAGGTAAGGATAATTTGGTTAGGTTAGGTAAGGATAATTTGGTTAGGTTAGGTAAGGTTAGGTTAGGTTAGGTTAGGTTGGGGTGGGTGTTGTTGGGTTGGGTTGGGTTGGGTTAGGTTTGGTTAGGTTAGGTTAGGTTACGTTAGGTTAGGTTAGGTTAGGTTACGTTAGGTTATGTTAGGTTAGGTTAGGTTACGTTAGGTTAGGTTAGATCAGGTAAGGTTATGTTACGTTAGAATAGGTTAGGTTAGGTTAGGTTACGTTAGGTTAGGTTAGGTTAGGTGAGGTTTGGTTAGGTTAGGTTAGGTTAGCTTAGGTTAGGTTAGGTTGGGTTGGGTTGGGTTAGGTTGGGTTAGGTTAGGTTAGGTTAGGTTAGGTTGGGTTAGGTAAGTTTAGGTTAGGTTAGGTTAGGTTAGGTTGGGTTGGGTTGGGTTAGGTTAGGTTAGGTTAGGTAAGGTTAGGTTAGGTTAGGTTAGGTTACGTTAGGTTAAGGTATGAACCGTCGTAAAACCGCGTTAAACAATGTCACTTAGTGAGATGCAGTGTTTTTCACCTTTACAAGTTGGGAACTGCGATATCTAATGTGAAAGCGCTTGAAACCGTCGTAATGTTGTAGAAAGCAATGTAAAGTAGCGAGTAAAACGTTTTCTAACGATTGAAGTCCGAAGGTTATGTTAGCTTGAATGTTAGTTTAAGCTAGGTAGCGTCGTGAAACCACCAAAAACGACGTCATCTAACGAGATAGTGTTGTTTTATTGCGAGTACGAAACTGCGATAGGCGAAATGTTGTGAAAGCACACAAAACGTCATGAACAAGCCAAATACTGCGTGTTGTACCGTTACAAGTGCGAAACTGCTATGTTGTGATATTCTCGTTAAAGCGAATGCAAGCATCGTGAAACCTTAAAGAATGATGTCATTTAGCGAGAGACAGCGTTCTGTACTGTACTAAGTTGGTGAAAAACTGTGAGGTCATGCAAATATCGTAATTGTGAACGAAACAGTGTAATAGAGCGTTTTGAGATACAAGCGCGAATGTTAGGTTAGGTTAAGATATGAACCGTCGTAAAACCGCATTGAACAATGTCACTTTGTGAGATGCAGGTTTTTTCACCATTACAAGTCGGGAACTGCGATATCTATTGTGAAAGTGCATGAAACCGTCGTAATGTTGTAGAGAGCATTGTAAAGTAGCGAGTAAAACGTTTTCTAACAATAGAAGTGCGAAGGTTATGTTAGGTTGAGTAATGTTAGTTTAAGCTAGGTAGCGTCGCGAAACCACCAAAAAAGACATCATCTAACGAGATATAATTGTTTTATTTCATGTACGAAACTGCAATAGGTGAAATGTTGTGAAAGCACACAAAACGGCATGAACAAGCCAAATACTGCGTGTTCTACCGTTACAAGTGCGAAACTGCTATATTGTGATATTCTCGTTAAAGCGCATGCAAGCATCGTGAAACCTTAAAGAACAATGTGATTTAGCGAGATACAGCGTTCTGTACTGCAATAAGTTGGTGAAAAACTGTGAGGTTATGCAAATATCGTAATTGTGAACGAAACAGTGTAATAGAGCGTTTTTAGATACAAGTGCGAATGTTCGGTTAGGTTAAGATATGAACCGTCGTAAAACCGCATTAAACAATGTCACTTAGTGAGATGCAGTGTTTTTCACCATTACAAGTCGGGAACTGCGATATCTAATGTGAAAGCGCTTGCAACCGTCGTTAGGTTAGGTTAGGTTAGGTTAGGTTAGGTTAGGTTAGGTTAGGTTAGATTAGGTTAGGTTGGGTTGGGTTGAGTTGAGTTAGGTTAGGTTAGGTTAGGTTACGTTGGGTTAGGTTAGGTTAGGTTAGGTTAGGTTACGTTAGGTTAGGTTAGGTTAGGTTAGGTAAGGATAATTTGGTTAGGTTAGGTAAGGATAATTTGGTTAGGTTAGGTAAGGTTAGGTTAGGTTAGGTTAGGTTGGGGTGGGTGTTGTTGGGTTGGGTTGGGTTGGGTTAGGTTTGGTAAGGTTAGGTTAGGTTACGTTAGGTTAGGTTAGGTTAGGTTACGTTAGGTTATGTTAGGTTAGGTTAGGTTACGTTAGGTTAGGTTAGATCAGGTAAGGTTAGGTTACGTTAGAATAGGTTAGGTTAGGTTAGGTTACGTTAGGTTAGGTTAGGTTAGGTTAGGTTTGGTTAGGTTAGGTTAGGTTAGCTTAGGTTAGGTTAGGTTGGGTTGGGTTGGGTTAGGTTGGGTTAGGTTAGGTTAGGTTAGGTTGGGTTAGGTTAGTTTAGGTTAGGTTAGGTTAGGTTGGGTTGGGTTGGGTAAGGTTAAGTTAGGTTAGGTTAGGTAAGGTTAGGTTAGGTTAGGTTAGGTTACGTTAGGTTAAGGTATGAACCGTCGTAAAACCGCGTTAAACAATGTCACTTAGTGAGATGCAGTGTTTTTCACCTTTACAAGTTGGGAACTGCGATATCTAATGTGAAAGCGCTTGAAACCGTCGTAATGTTGTAGAAAGCAATGTAAAGTAGCGAGTAAAACGTTTTCTAACGATAGAAGTGCGAAGGTTAGGTTAGTTTGAGCTAGGTAGCGTCGTGAAACCACCAAAAACGATGTCATCTAACGAGATAGTGTTGTTTTATTGCGAGTACGAAACTGCGATAGGTGAAATATTGTGAAAGCACACAAAATGGCATGAACTAGCCAGATACTGCGTCTTGTGCCGTTACAAGTGCGAAACTACTTTATTGTGATATTCTCGTTAAAGCGCATGCAAGTATCGTGAAACCCTAAAGAACGATGTCATTTAGCGAGATACAGCGTTCTCTATTGTAATAAGTTGGTGAGAAACTGTGAGGTCAAGCAAATATCGTAATTGTGAACGAAACAGTGTAATAGAGCATTTTAGATACAAGTGCGAATGTTCGGTTAGGTTAAGATATGAACCGTCGTAAAACCGCATTAAACAATGTCACTTAGTGAGATGCAGTGTTTTTCACCATTACAAGTCGGGAACTGCGATATCTAATGTGAAAGCGCTTGCAACCGTCGTTAGGTTAGGTTAGGTTAGGTTAGGTTAGGTTACGTTAGGTTAGGTTAGGTTAGGTTTGGTTAGGTTAGGTTAGGTTAGGTTATGTTAGGTAAGGTTTGGTTAGGTTAGGTTAGGTTAGGTTGGGTTAGGTTGGGTTAAGTAAGGTTAGGTTAGGTTGCGTTAGGTTAGGTTAGGTTAGGTTAAAATATGAACCGCGCTAAAACCGCATTAAACAATGTCACTTAGATGTAGTGTTTTTCAACATTACAAGTCGGGAACTACGATATCTAATAGGAAAGCGCATGAAACCGTCGTAATCTTGTAGAAAACATTGTAAAGTTGCGAGTAAAACGTTTTCTAACGATAGAAGTGCGAAGGTTAGGTTAGGTTAGGTTAGTTTAAGCTAGGTAGCGTCGTGAAACTACCAAAAACGACGTCATCTAACGAGATAATGTTGTTTTATTGCGAGTATTAAACTGCGATAGGTGAAATGTTGTGAAAGCACACAAAACGGCATGAACAAGCCAAATACTGCGTGTTCTACCGTTACAAGTGCGAAACTGCTATATTGTGATATTCACGTTAAAGCGCATGCAAGCATCGTGAAACCTTAAAGAGCAATGTCATTTAGAGATACAGCGTTCTGTACTGCAATAAGTTGGTGAAAAACTGTGAGGTTATGCAAATATCGTAATTGTGAACGAAACAGTGTAATAGAGCGTTTTTAGATACAAGTGCGAATGTTCGGTTAGGTTAAGATATGAACCGTCGTAAAACCGCATTAAACAATGTCACTTAGTGAGATGCAGTGTTTTTCACCATTACAAGTCGGGAACTGCGATATCTAATGTGAAAGCGCTTGCCACCGTCGTTAGGTTAGGTTAGGTTAGGTTAGGTTAGGTTAGGTTAGGTTAGATTAGGTTAGGTTGGGTTGAGTTGAGTTAGGTTAGGTTAGGTTAGGTTAGGTTACGTTGGGTTAGGTTAGGTTAGGTTAGGTTAGGTTACGTTAGGTTAGGTTAGGTTACGTTAGGTTAGGTTAGGTTAGGTTAGGATAATTTGGTTAGGTTAGGTAAGGATAATTTGGTTAGGTTAGGTAAGGTTAGGTTGGGGTGGGTGTTGTTGGGTTGGGTTGGGTTGGGATAGGTTTGGTTAGGTTAGGTTAGGTTACGTTAGGTTAGGTTAGGTTACGTTAGGTTATGTTAGGTTAGGTTAGGTTACGTTAGGTTAGGTTAGATCAGGTAAGGTTAGGTTACGTTAGAATAGGTTAGGTTAGGTTGGGTTACGTTAGGTTAGGTTAGGTTAGGTTTGGTTAGGTTAGGTTAGGTTAGCTTAGGTTAGGTTAGGTTGGGTTGGGTTGGGTTAGGTTGGGTTAGGTTAGGTTAGGTTAGGTTAGGTTGGGTTAGGTTAGTTTAGGTTAGGTTAGGTTAGGTTAGGTTGAGTTAGGTTAGGTTACGTTAGGTTATGTTAGGTTAGGTTAGGTTACGTTAGGTTAGGTTAGATCAGGTAAGGTTAGGTTACGTTAGAATAGGTTAGGTTAGGTTAGGTTACGTTAGGTTAGGTTAGGTTAGGTTAGGTTTGGTTAGGTTAGGTTAGGTTAGCTTAGGTTAGGTTAGGTTGGGTTGGGTTGGGTTAGGTTGGGTTAGGTTAGGTTAGGTTAGGTTGGGTTAGGTTAGTTTAGGTTAGGTTAGGTTAGGTTAGGTTGGGTTGGGTTGGGTAAGGTTAGGTTAGGTTAGGTTAGGTAAGGTTAGGTTAGGTTAGGTTAGGTTACGTTAGGTTAAGGTATGAACCGTCGTAAAACCGCGTTAAACAATGTCACTTAGTGAGATGCAGTGTTTTTCACCTTTACAAGTTGGGAACTGCGATATCTAATGTGAAAGCGCTTGACACCGTCGTAATGTTGTAGAAAGCAATGTAAAGTAGCGAGTAAAACGTTTTCTAACGATAGAAGTCCGAAGGTTATGTTAGGTTGAGTTATGTTAGTTTAAGCTAGGTAGCGTCATGAAAGCACCAAAAACGACGTCGTCTAACGAGATAGTGTTGTTTTATTGCGAGTACGAAACTGCGATAGGTGAATTGTTGTGAAAGCACACAAAACGTCATGAACAAGCCAAATACTGCGTGTTGTACCGTTACAAGTGCGAAACTGCTATGTTGTGATATTCTCGTTAAAGCGCATGCAAGCATCGTGAAACCTTAAAGAATGATGTCATTTAGCGAGAGACAGCATTCTGTACTGTAATAAGTTGGTGAAAAACTGTGAGGTCATGCAAATATCGTAATTGTGAACGAGACAGTGTAATAGAGCGTTTTGGGATACAAGCGCGAATGTTAGGTTAGGTTAAGATATGAACCGTCGTAAAACCGCATTGAACAATGTCACTTTGTGAGATGCAGGTTTTTTCACCATTACAAGTCGGGAACTGCGATATCTAATGTGAAAGTGCATGAAACCGTCGTAATGTTGTAGAGAGCATTGTAAAGTAGCGAGTAAAACGTTTTCTAACGATAGAAGTGCGAAGGTTATATTAGGTTGAATTATGTTAGTTTAATCTAGGTAGCGTCGTGAAACCACCAAAAAAGACATCATCTAACGAGATATAATTGTTTTATTTCATGTACGAAACTGCAATAGGTGAAATGTTGTGAAAGCACACAAAACGGCATGAAAAAGCCAAATACTGCGTGTTGTACCGTTACAAGTGCGAAACTGCTATGTTGTGCTATTCACGTTAAAGCGCATGCAAGCATCGTGAAACCTTAAAGAATGATGTCATTTAGCGAGAGACAGTGTTCTGTACTGTAATAAGTTGGTGAAAAACTGTGAGGTCATGCAAATATCGTAATTGTGAACGAAACAGTGTAATAGAGCGTTTTTAGATACAAGTGCGAATGTTTGGTTAGGTTAAAATATGAACCGTCGTAAAACCGCATTAAACAATGTCACTTAGTGAGATGCAGTGTTTTTCACCATTACAAGTCGGGAACTGCAATATCTAATGTGAAAGCGCTTGCAACCGTCTTTAGGTTAGGTTAGGTTAGGTTAGGTTAGGTTTGGTTAGGTTAGGTTAGGTTAGATTAGGTTAGGTTGGGTTGAGTTGAGTTAGGTTAGGTTAGGTTAGGTTACGTTGGGTTAGGTTAGGTTAGGTTAGGTTAGGTTAGGTTAGGTTAGGTTACGTTAGGTTAGGTTAGGTTAGGTTAGGTAAGGATAATTTGGTTAGGTTAGGTTAGGTTAGGTTAGGTTTAGGTGGGTGTTGTTGGGTTGGGTTGGGTTGGGTTAGGTTTGGTTAGGTTAGGTTAGGTTAGGTTAGGTTAGGTTGAGTTAGGTTAGGTTACGTTAGGTTGTGTTAGGTTAGGTTAGGTTACGTTAGGTTAGGTTAGATCAGGTAAGGTTAGGTTACGTTAGAATAGGTTAGGTTAGGTTAGGTTACGTTAGGTTAGGTTAGGTTAGGTTAGGTTAGGTTTGGTTAGGTTAGGTTAGGTTAGCTTAGGTTAGGTTAGGTTGGGTTGGGTTGGGTTAGGTTGGGTTAGGTTAGGTTAGGTTAGGTTGGGTTAGGTTAGTTTAGGTTAGGTTAGGTTAGGTTGGGTTGGGTTGGGTAAGGTTAGGTTAGGTTAGGTTAGGTAAGGTTAGGTTAGGTTAGGTTAGGTTACGTTAGGTTAAGGTATGAACCGTCGTAAAACCGTGTTAAACAATGTCACTTAGTGAGATGCAGTGTTTTTCACCTTTACAAGTTGGGAACTGCGATATCTAATGTGAAAGCGCTTGACACCGTCGTAATGTTGTAGAAAGCAATGTAAAGTAGCGAGTAAAACGTTTTCTAACGATAGAAGTCCGAAGGTTATGTTAGGTTGAGTTATGTTAGTTTAAGCTAGGTAGCGTCGTGAAAGCACCAAAAACGACGTCGTCTAACGAGATAGTGTTGTTTTATTGCGAGTACGAAACTGCGATAGGTGAATTGTTGTGAAAGCACACAAAACGTCATGAACAAGCCAAATACTGCGTGTTGTACCGTTACAAGTGCGAAACTGCTATGTTGTGATATTCTCGTTAAAGCGCATGCAAGCATCGTGAAACCTTAAGGAATGATGTCATTTAGCGAGAGACAGCGTTCTGTACTGTAATAAGTTGGTGAAAAACTGTGAGGTCATGCAAATATCGTAATTGTGAACGAAACTGTGTAATAGAGCGTTTTGGGATACAAGCGCGAATGTTAGGTTAGGTTAAGATATGAACCGTCGTAAAACCGCATTGAACAATGTCACTTTGTGAGATGCAGGTTTTTTCACCATTACAAGTCGGGAACTGCGATATCTAATGTGAAAGTGCATGAAACCGTCGTAATGTTGTAGAGAGCATTGTAAAGTAGCGAGTAAAACGTTTTCTAACGATAGAAGTGCGAAGGTTACGTTAGGTTGAATTATGTTAGTTTAAGCTAGGTAGCGTCGTGAAACCACCAAAAAAGACATCATCTAACGAGATATAATTGTTTTATTTCATGTACGAAACTGCAATAGGTGAAATGTTGTGAAAGCACACAAAACGGCATGAAAAAGCCAAATACTGCGTGTTGTACCGTTACAAGTGCGAAACTGCTATGTTGTGCTATTCACGTTAAAGCGCATGCAAGCATCGCGAAACCTTAAAGAATGATGTCATTTAGCGAGAGACAGCGTTCTGTACTGTAATAAGTTGGTGAAAAACTGTGAGGTCATGCAAATATCGTAATTGTGAACGAAACAGTGTAATAGAGCGTTTTGAGATACAAGCGCGAATGTTAGGTTAGGTTAAGATATGAACCGTCGTAAAACCGCATTGAACAATGTCACTTTGTGAGATGCAGGTTTTTTCACCATTACAAGTCGGGAACTGCGATATCTAATGTGAAAGTGCATGAAACCGTCGTAATGTTGTAGAGAGCATTGTAAAGTAGCGAGTAAAACGTTTTCTAACAATAGAAGTGCGAAGGTTATGTTAGGTTGAGTAATGTTAGTTTAAGCTAGGTAGCGTCGTGAAACCACCAAAAAAGACATCATCTAACGAGATATAATTGTTTTATTTCATGTACGAAACTGCAATAGGTGAAATGTTGTGAAAGAACACAAAACGGCATGAACAAGCCAAATACTGCGTTTTCTACCGTTACAAGTGCGAAACTGCTATATTGTGATATTCTCGTTAAAGCGCATGCAAGCATCGTGAAACCTTAAAGAACAATGTGATTTAGCGAGATACAGCGTTCTGTACTGCAATAAGTTGGTGAAAAACTGTGAGGTTATGCAAATATCGTAATTGTGAACGAAACAGTGTAATAGAGCGTTTTTAGATACAAGTGCGAATGTTCGGTTAGGTTAAGATATGAACCGTCATAAAACCGCGTTAAACAAAGTCACTTAGTGAGATGCAGTGTTTTTCACCATTACAAGTCGGGAACTGCGATATCTAATGTGAAAGCGCTTGCAACTGTCGTTAGGTTAGGTTAGGTTAGGTTAGGTTTGGTTATGTTAGGTTAGGTTAGGTTAGATTAGGTTAGGTTGGGTTGAGTTGAGTTAGCTTAGGTTAGGTTAGGTTACGTTGGGTTAGGTTAGGTTAGGTTAGGTTACGTTAGGTTAGGTTAGGTTACGTTGGGTTAGGTTAGGTTAGGTAAGGATAATTTGGTTAGGTTAGGTAAGGATAATTTGGTTAGGTTAGGTAAGGTTAGGTTAGGTTAGGTTAGGTTGGGGTGGGTGTTGTTGGGTTGGGTTGGGTTGGGATAGGTTTGGTTAGGTTAGGTTAGGTTACGTTAGGTTAGGTTAGGTTAGGTTAGGTTACGTTAGGGTATGTTAGGTTAGGTTAGGTTTGGTTAGGTTAGGTTAGCTTAGGTTAGGTTAGGTTGGGTTGGGTTGGGTTAGGTTGGGTTAGGTTAGGTTAGGTTAGGTCAGGTTAGGTTGGGTTAGGTTAGTTTAGGTTAGGTTAGGTTAGGTTAGGTTGAGTTAGGTTAGGTTACGTTAGGTTATGTTAGGTTAGGTTAGGTTACGTTAGGTTAGGTTAGATCAGGTAAGGTTAGGTTACGTTAGAATAGGTTAGGTTAGGTTAGGTTACGTTAGGTTAGGTTAGGTTAGGTTAGGTTTGGTTAGGTTAGGTTAGGTTAGCTTAGGTTAGGTTAGGTTGGGTTGGGTTGGGTTAGGTTGGGTTAGGTTAGGTTAGGTTAGGTTAGGTTGGGTTAGGTTAGTTTAGGTTAGGTTAGGTTAGGTTAGGTTGGGTTGGGTTGGGTTAGGTTAGGTTAGGTTAGGTTAGGTAAGGTTAGGTTAGGTTAGGTTAGGTTACGTTAGGTTAAGGTATGAACCGTCGTAAAACCGCGTTAAACAATGTCACTTAGTGAGATGCAGTGTTTTTCACCTTTACAAGTTGGGAACTGCGATATCTAATGTGAAAGTTAGAAGGGCAAGAGTGGGGGCTAGTTGGTTGAACATTGTTGAGACTCACACCGCGCTGGAATTAAACACACAAATAAAAGACACACTGAAGCACAGGTAGGACACACACTCGTGTGTGTCCTACCTGTGCTTCAGTGTGTGTGTGTCCTACCTGTGCTTCAGTGTGTCTTTTATTTGTGTGTTTAATTCCAGCGCGGTGTGAGTCTCAACTAATGTGAAAGCGCTTGAAACCGTCGTAATGTTGTAGAAAGCAATGTAAAGTAGCGAGTAAAACGTTTTGTAACGATAGAAGTCCGAAGGTTATGTTAGCTTGAATGTTAGTTTAAGCTAGGTAGCGTCGTGAAACCACCAAAAACGACGTCATCTAACGAGATAGTGTTGTTTTATTGCGAGTACGAAACTGCGATAGGCGAAATGTTGTGAAAGCACACAAAACGTCATGAACAAGCCAAATACTGCGTGTTGTACCGTTACAAGTGCGAAACTGCTATGTTGTGATATTCTCGTTAAAGCGAATGCAAGCATCGTGAAACCTTAAAGAATGATGTCATTTAGCGAGAGACAGCGTTCTGTACTGTACTAAGTTGGTGAAAAACTGTGAGGTCATGCAAATATCGTAATTGTGAACGAAACAGTGTAATAGAGCGTTTTGAGATACAAGCGCGAATGTTAGGTTAGGTTAAGATATGAACCGTCGTAAAACCGCATTGAACAATGCCACTTTGTGAGATGCAGGTTTTTTCACCATTACAAGTCGGGAACTGCGATATCTAATGTGAAAGTGCATGAAACCGTCGTAATGTTGTAGAGAGCATTGTAAAGTAGCGAGTAGAACGTTTTCTAACAATAGAAGTGCGAAGGTTATGTTAGGTTGAGTAATGTTAGTTTAAGCTAGGTAGCGTCGTGAAAGCACCAAAAAAGACATCATCTAGCGAGATATAATTGTTTTATTTCATGTACGAAACTGCAATAGGTGAAATGTTGTGAAAGCACACAAAACGGCATGAACAAGCCAAATACTGCGTGTTCTACCGTTACAAGTGCGAAACTGCTATATTGTGATATTCTCGTTAAAGCGCATGCAAGCATCGTGAAACCTTAAAGAACAATGTGATTTAGCGAGATACAGCGTTCTGTACTGCAATAAGTTGATGAAAAACTGTGAGGTTATGCAACTATCGTAATTGTGAACGAAACAGTGTAATAGAGCGTTTTTAGATACAAGTGCGAATGTTCGGTTAGGTTAAGATATGAACCGTCGTAAAACCGCATTAAACAATGTCACTTAGTGAGATGCAGTGTTTTTCACCATTACAAGTCGGGAACTGCGATATCTAATGTGAAAGCGCTTGCAACCGTCGTTAGGTTAGGTTAGGTTAGGTTAGGTTTGGTTAGGTTAGGTTAGGTTAGGTTAGATTAGGTTAGGTTGGGTTGAGTTGAGTTAGGTTAGGTTAGGTTACGTTGGGTTAGGTTAGGTTAGGTTAGATTAGGTTACGTTAGGTTAGGATAGGTTACGTTAGGTTAGGTTAGGTTAGGTTAGGTAAGGATAATTTGGTTAGGTTAGGTAAGGTTAGGTTAGGTTAGGTTAGGTTGGGGTGGGTGTTGTTGGGTTGGGTTGGGTTGGGTTAGGTTTGGTTAGGTTAGGTTAGGTTACGTTAGGTTAGGTTAGGTTAGGTTACGTTAGGTTATGTTAGGTTAGGTTAGGTTACGTTAGGTTAGGTTAGATCAGGTAAGGTTAGGTTACGTTAGAATAGGTTAGGTTAGGTTAGGTTACGTTAGGTTAGGTTAGGTTAGGTTAGGTTTGGTTAGGTTAGGTTAGGTTAGCTTAGGTTAGGTTAGGTTGGGTTGGGTTGGGTTAGGTTGGGTTAGGTTAGGTTAGGTTAGGTTGGGTTAGGTTAGTTTAGGTTAGGTTAGGTTAGGTTACGTTGGGTTGGGTTGGGTAAGGTTAGGTTAGGTTAGGTTAGGTAAGGTTAGGTTAGGTTAGGTTAGGTTACGTTAGGTTAAGGTATGAACCGTCGTAAAACCGCGTTAAACAATGTCACTTAGTGAGATGCAGTGTTTTTCACCTTTACAAGTTGGGAACTGCGATATCTAATGTGAAAGCGCTTGAAACCGTCGTAATGTTGTAGAAAGCAATGTAAAGTAGCGAGTAAAACGTTTTCTAACGATAGAAGTGCGAAGGTTAGGTTAGTTTGAGCTAGGTAGCGTCGTGAAACCACCAAAAACGATGTCATCTAACGAGATAGTGTTGTTTTATTGCGAGTACGAAACTGCGATAGGTGAAATATTGTGAAAGCACACAAAATGGCATGAACTAGCCAGATACTGCGTCTTGTGCCGTTACAAGTGCGAAACTGCTTTATTGTGATATTCTCGTTAAAGCGCATGCAAGTATCGTGAAACCCTAAAGAACGATGTCATTTAGCGAGATACAGCGTTCTGTATTGTAATAAGTTGGTGAGAAACTGTGAGGTCAAGCAAATATCGTAATTGTGAACGAAACAGTGTAATAGAGCGTTTTAGATACAAGTGCGAATGTTCGGTTAGGTTAAGATATGAACCGTCGTAAAACCGCATTAAACAATGTCACTTAGTGAGATGCAGTGTTTTTCACCATTACAAGTCGGGAACTGCGATATCTAATGTGAAAGCGCTTGCAACCGTCGTTAGGTTAGGTTAGGTTAGGTTAGGTTAGGTTAGGTTACGTTAGGTTAGGTTAGGTTAGGTTTGGTTAGGTTAGGTTAGGTTAGGTTATGTTAGGTAAGGTTTGGTTAGGTTAGGTTAGGTTAGGTTGGGTTAGGTTGGGTTAAGTAAGGTTAGGTTAGGTTGGGTTAGGTTAGGTTAGGTTAGGTTAGGTTAAAATATGAACCGCGCTAAAACCGCATTAAACAATGTCACTTAGATGTAGTGTTTTTCAACATTACAAGTCGGGAACTACGATATCTAATAGGAAAGCGCTTGAAACCGTCGTAATCTTGTAGAAAACATTGTAAAGTTGGGAGTAAAACGTTTTCTAACGATAGAAGTGCGAAGGTTAGGTTAGGTTAGGTTAGTTTAAGCTAGGTAGCGTCGTGAAACTACCAAAAACGACGTCATCTAACGAGATAGTGTTGTTTTATTGCGAGTACGAAACTGCGATAGGCGAAATGTTGTGAAAGCACACAAAACGTCATGAACAAGCAAAATACTGCGTGTTGTACCGTTACAAGTGCGAAACTGCTATGTTGTGATATTCTCGTTAAAGCGCATGCAAGCATCGTGAAACCTTAAAGAATGATGTCATTTAGCGAGAGACAGCGTTCTGTACTGTACTAAGTTGGTGAAAAACTGTGAGGTCATGCAAATATCGTAATTGTGAACGAAACAGTGTAATAGAGCGTTTTGAGATACAAGCGCGAATGTTAGGTTAGGTTAAGATATGAACCGTCGTAAAACCACATTGAACAATGTCACTTTTTGAGATGCAGGTTTTTTCACCATTACAAGTCGGGAACTGCGATATCTAATGTGAAAGTGCATGAAACCGTCGTAATGTTGTAGAGAGCATTGTAAAGTAGCGAGTAAAACGTTTTCTAACGATAGAAGTGCGAAGGTTATGTTAGGTTGAATTATATTAGTTTAAGCTAGGTAGCGTCGTGAAACCACCAAAAAAGACATCATCTAACGAGATATAATTGTTTTATTTCATGTACGAAACTGCAATAGGTGAAATGTTGTGAAAGCACACAAAACGGCATGAAAAAGCCAAATACTGCGTGTTGTACCGTTACAAGTGCGAAACTGCTATGTTGTGCTATTCTCGTTAAAGCGCATGCAAGCATCGTGAAACCTTAAATAATGATGTCATTTAGCGATATACAGCGTTCTGTACTGTAATAAGTTGGAGAAAAACTGTGAGGTCATGCAAATATCTTAAATGTGAACGAAACAGTGTGATAGAGCGTTTTTAGATATAAGTGCGAACGTTAGGTTCGGTTAAGATATGAACCGTCGTAAAACCGCATGAAACAATGTCACTAAGTGAGATGCAGTGTTTTTCACCACTACAAGTCGGGAACTGCGATATCTATTGTGAAAGCGCATGAAACTGTCGTAATGTTGTAGAGAGCATTGTAAAGTAGCGAGTAAACTGTTTTCTAACGATAGAAGTGCGAAGGTTATATTACGTTGAGTTATGTTACTTTAAGCTA